>NC_060885.1:10901131-11204881 GCF_014805685.1 Silurus meridionalis | reverse complement strand
ATCCTCGTCACTCCCAATGGAAACATCAACATCTTCAGCTCTGCTACTTTCAGCTCCACCTCCTGTCTTTTACTCAATGCCACTGTCTCTAAACCATACAACATCGCAGGTCTCACCACAGTCCTATAAACTGTCCCTTTTACTCTTGCAGATATCCTTCTATTACAAATCACTCCTGCCACTCTTCTCCACCCTGCCTGCACACTTTTCTTCACTTCTCTAACACACTCTCCATTACTTTGCACTGTTGACCCCAGGTACCTGAACTCCTCCAACTTCACCACCTTGTCTCCCTGCAACTGCACCACTTCACTGTCCTCCCTTTCATTGACACACATGTACTCTGTCTTACTAATACTGACTTTTATTCTCCTTCTTTTCAGCGCATATCTCCACCACTCCAGGCTCTTCTCAAACTGCTTCCTACTCTCCGCAACAAATCACAATATCATCCGCAAACATCATAGTCCACGGAGACTCCTGTCTGACCTCGTCCGTCAACCTGTCCATCACCACTGCAAACAGGAAAGGGCTCAGAGCCGATCCTTGATGCAGTCCAACCTCCACCTTGAACCAGTCTGTCGTTCCTACTGCACACTTCACTGCTGTCACACTGTCCTCATACATGTCCTGCACCACCCTCACATACTTCTCTGACACACCTGACTTTCTCATACAATACCACAACTCCTCTCTCGGCACCCTGTCGTACACTTTAAATCTACAAACACACAATGCAACTCCTTCTGACCTTCTCTATACTTCTCCATCAACATTCCCAAAGCAAATAATGCGTCTGTGGTGCTCTTCCTTGGCAAGAAACCACACTTTTTTTCACAGATGGTCACCTCTTCTCTCAGCCTGGGTCCACTACTCTTTCCCATAACTTCATGGTGTGACTGATCAACTTTACCAGCACACTCCTTCTTCATTCCTCAGGCATAATCTCACCTTCCAAAATCTTGTTGAACAAGCTGGTTAAAAACTCCACTGCAATCTCTCCTGAACATCTCCATGCTTCTACCGGTATGTCTTCTGGTCCAACCGACTTTCCACTCTTTATCCTCTTAATTGCTGTTCTCAATTTCTCCTTACTAATCCTATCCACTTCCTGCTTCACCATCTCCACATCATCCAACCTTTTCTCTCTCTCATTTTCCTCGTTTATCAGTTGCTCAAAATACTCCATCTTCTCAACATACTCTCCTCACTAATCAGACCTTTGAGAAGATATATTATCATAAAAACAAGCAAATTACAGAAGCCATGATTGCTGTGTTTAAGCATTTGTACTTTAAAAAAAACATTAAAAACTGTGTAAATAACTGTTTATGCTAGTGCATGTGATTGTCAGGGCATGCCTTTGGACTGGTCTTTATACTTTGAATCATTAAAGCAGAAAATGCATAGTTAAATCCTTAACTCATTCAAGAGCATTTGAGATGTATACAGTTCACAAAACAAGACAATGCATCACTCCTGCAAATAAATGATACTACTGCACTAATAAATGGTTTACTAAGCTTAGTAAACTGCACTCCAGTTTCTCACTGACCTTTGTGTCATCACAGTGTTAGATGAAATGAAGTTCTCTGGCTGGACACTGTCCGTCAACTCACTCTCCTTTACTGACATGATCTGGTCTGCTCCAATCAATGCCTCAAAAGTGCTAGGAGATTTAGGTTGATTTAGGGAAGCAAAGCTTAAATCAATGATTTGCTTGGCACTTGCACAAATCTGGGTTTGTATCTCAGGGGTCAATGTTGGGAGGTCAAATGTAAAAATGGGTGGGCCACTAGAAGCCATGTCTACACTGTCTAGGCTGCTGTAAGAGGTGCCCTTGGCCCGGTGAGATTCTATAATGTTCTCAAAATGACGACTGAAAGAGTCAAGGCCATCTGTGGAGATCCTGCTAGGACTATCCACAGTGATAGGAGACTTTAGGGAAGTATGGCTGTCCCCTAGGCAGTTCTGAGAACTACAGAAGGAAAAGCAAATGAAAAGGTTTAGAAAAAGCATGTATAAATACCAGTTACATTTACTTCTTATAAAGCTTAAACCAAACTAAAAAGCCTTTCAAATGTACAGTAACAGACTAAAACTTCTGAATTTTTCTATTCTTACCTTTCAAGCAAGTGGCTGAACATCTCATCTCCCTCCTGCACAGCTTGCTGTCTCTTTCGGTCACAATGCATTCTCACACTTGCCCAGCTCACCATCTCTTCATCCTGCAGCCGTACCTCATCGTCACTTGACTGTGAACAAAATAGTTGCTCAAAATTACTGCCACTGATGGTGCCAGAGGTGGCCAGTACACTACGGTCACTGCTGAATGCTGAGTCAATTTCCTCCTGTTCAGATTGTATAACTTCATCAATGTCTGTCTCTCTATAACAACGCTGGGGAACTGCATCCAGATCAGTTTCGGAGTATTTGATAGTGCGCTTAATGATGCCAGTCTTAGGGGATGAGCCAAGTGCTAATGAAAAAGGTGGGTTGACTGGTTCCATGTCCACCTGCTGAACATCATGGCTGGAAGTATTCTGGATCAGGGAGATTGGTCTGACATCAGAAAAAGTTGCTGTGAATTCACAAGAAGGATCCCTGTCGTGGCCACTGCAGGGTGTAATAGAGGAAACTGGAACTTTTTTAGAAATAGAGGGGAAAAAAGGTAAATAATGTGTCTACTAACATGTTTATAATTGATAAACTTTAGAATATCAGCAAATATCTTATACATTATACTTGCAAGTGTATGTTGTTCTCACCAGTTACACGATGGTGGTCTTCTAAAGTCTTTCCAAACAGGAACTCCCATTTGGCACGAGCAATCCTTTGAGAGTGCAAAGAACCCAGAAAGGATGATCCACTGTCCAACTAAAACATACAATCACAAGAAATAGGGTACTGTTATCAATTTAAATCTTTGAAAGCTGCTTAATCAATATTTTTTATCCTGTGTTGAAAAAGTACAAAAATACTGATATCTCACTTGGATGGGTGTGTTCCCTGTGCCACTGTCTCTCTGACTGGTCTGACTAGATGTCACTGGGGAACTGCAGTCTCTCTCAGGCTGAATGGCCTCCAACAGACTGCCTGTAACCCCACTGGAACTTTGGGACAGTGTGCTGCCCTGATCCCCATAAGTCAGACCTTCAACTTTTATCTCTTTTTGTGCTTTTTTGTCCATAAAAATGGTCTCCTCAGAGGTAAGCACAATTAAGTCATTTTTTCCTCTTTGCTCAAAATACCTAAGGGCATTCCAAATGACACTCCAACTTCAGATGTGTTCTCCTTAGTGGTGTTCTCTTTGACTCTTGAAAAATGTGGTTCTCTCAAGGTTGTTTTTACTGGTATATTACTATTAAATTGTGTGCAAGGTCTTACTGCATCTGGACTGTCTCCAAGACCACAGCCATTCCCTGCATCACAGTGCCTGTCTTCTTGTCTCTGTATACTGTTCTCCCCTGTATATTGGGGCAGTGAGTGTTGATATGAAACAGGACTGTTCATCCCTTGAATTATTCTTCCCTGCTGACATGGCTCTTGGATTGAAGATGTAGACATTACACCCACTTGGTGCAAATTAGAACAAAACGCAAGCGCTCTGCCCCCACTGAAAGACAAATGTGGGGACCCCCAACCTGAAGAACGTTGTGTCTTAACAGATTTCTGTTGTGTTTTGTTGGCCCAGTGTTCATCCTGAGGAACAATATTGCTTTCTGGGTAAGTCCTTGTGGAAAACTCTTCTGTATTGAGTTGTCCTGACCTTGCACTCTCCGATTTTACAGTATTTAAAGATGGTTTCCGGTCTTCCAAATGTATAATAAGATTTGTGGCTTCTTCCACAAAGTTAGGGGTCAATTCACTTGCACTTGATGCAGACAAGATATTTGTCTCAACACTCACTTTGTTGCCTCTAGGAGCTGGCCCATTTGACAATGAAGTTAGGCTAAAATTAATCTTGTTGTTTTGCTGTGGACTTGTTTTTTGACTTCCTGTCTGCTTATGAGGTGATTGAATAATGTTTTTATAGGGAATTTGATGCTGAATAGCTGTGGGCCTGCTGGATGGCAAAACTGAACTATGCTTATACTCTTGCTTCAAAGTCTCATCACTCTTCCATTCTTGTGGATTTGGAATTGCTTGAAATTGAGCATTAGCAGAGCATGATATAAAGTGGTGCTGTCCAGCATCACTAGATAATTTGTGAGCTGCTGGGCTCCTTGGAATACCATGTGGAGACTTGTGTTGATAAAGATCAACTGGATGTGTATAAGCAGGCAGAGTTCTGGCAACACGCGTAACCACAGGAGATCCAGACCATGAGTGGCAGCGGGGCTGTAGTCTATGAAGAGTTCCATAACATCTGTCAGGATAGTTGGCAGTAACTAATTGGGGTCTGAGCTGTGGGGAACCAAACTCTTTCAAAGCATGATGGGTGCTGTTTCTTGCAATTCTCATGCGCTGGAGACTGATATTATCCTTTGGTTTAATCACAGAGCCTGTTAAGATATTGTTTGAGTTGGAGTTACAAAAGCTTTCTTGCCCGTTCAACCCTAATGAGTTA
The DNA here is from genome assembly GCF_014805685.1 of Silurus meridionalis. Classification (NCBI taxonomy): domain Eukaryota; kingdom Metazoa; phylum Chordata; class Actinopteri; order Siluriformes; family Siluridae; genus Silurus; species Silurus meridionalis. The sequence continues at coordinate 11,200,311 of NC_060885.1, read as the reverse complement.
CTGAAATTTTCATGGCAGTGAAAGGAGATGGTTTGATCATTGAAAGATTTTCTGAATGGATTCTCTGGTTTATTTTGGCAAAATATACTAGGATGACCACCCACATACCTGATATTAGCTTTCTTAATATAACTAAATGTTGCAATTGACAGTTTTCCTTTGTCCAATTCTCCATAGGTCTTTCGAGCACCACTGGGTGTAGGAGGGGCAGTAAAATGTCCATAAATTCTTGACTCCCTTCCACAGAACGGCTCATTCTCAGTGGATCGAGTTTGTTTCAGATTACCTGTACCTCTTTTAAGCTCTGGTTGAAGGGCAGAGAGTAACTGATACATCTCATCATGGGACAAACTTACTCCAGTTTGAAGTGGTGCCTGCCCTTCTCCACCTGGATTAATGTGTAAGTCGAATGGAGATTTACTGGTGAAAATGCCCTGTGAGTTGCTACCCACATTGCGTTCATCCACAGGTGGAGGTACTAAGCTACATGGAGTATTAAGGGCTCCATGCTGAGACTCAGGGAAGATGTCTGGTTTATGTACCATGAGGGTCTGTGCTCCTTTTATATCTTTCAACTTTGCCCTCTCTTCATCAGGTACAGGTCTCACCTCAACATACAAATGGAGAACTTTCCCTGAGTTTGTCATGTTCCTTAACAGGGAACCTTGTGGAAGAGTTTTAGTTCTGTAACTACCAAATTAATTGCGCATGGCAACATTGCCAATTGTGTCCTTAAGATGAAAGGTACTAAAAAATTATGCACCTTCCAAATCATCTGTTGAAGACAAAGCAAAGCACATAGTTAGAGTTTTTTTTATATAAAACAAGCTTTTTTGTCACATTTTCTTAACGTTTTCTTAACGTTTGCCATTGTAAATTAGTTTTTTTTTTTTTTTTTTTAGATTATTCATGTAGTAAAACTTTCTGTAGTTGCCTGTATGGTTACAAACAAAAGAATATCAGGATTTAAAAGATTCAAAAATCATCAATCGGAAAAAAATCAATCAGAAATGTTTTTGAGATGTTCTCAGTAGGTTAGTCTGTCAAGTTACAAAAATATTAAAAATATGTTTATACATTTTCTGAAATCAGATTTTTTTTTACACTTTTTAGGCCATTCCTCACACAAGGTTCCTGGTTAAAATGATTCCTGAAGTATTTTAATTTGTGATTTAAAGATGAGATGAATTGAAGGTTGAATTGACACTTTAATTCCAATAAAATATCCCTTGCCTTGTGTCTTTTTTCATGTTTGACCAATCTCCACCGATAGGAATTTGACTTGTTGATATTCTTAGCCCCTGACCTAGTGAACTAGTACAAGAAAATATTTGGATAAAGATTACAATGTAAGCTGTCCTGAATAAGCCGTTTGTTAAATCATGTAAATATAAAACTTCCAGGAAATGTATACTTTGGTTTCATAGCTAAGCCTCAACATCGGCCATGCTTAATGCAGAATCGTTTAGCCTGTACTGATACACTTAATAGCAGCCCCATTGGGAAAAGAGGGAATTGGAGAAAGTTCTTTCTAGCAGTGCCTCAAGCACACTTTGCCCACACTGTCTCTCACCTTCATTCACCATCTAGGACACTTTTGGGAGAATTATATTATAATTGGAAAAGCTAGAAAAATAATGACAAAAGTAACTTAATTACTGTTTAGCACTTTATATCACTGTATAGCCCTTTCCCGTGTCTTTGATTGAACCTTGTTGCTGTATTGCTGAAGTACTGGCATCACATTCACCCTGATGCTATAGCAACAATCACTGCTGGTCAACTGCATCATGATATAGCCAATTGTGCATTAGGCATTTTAAAGTCGTAGTTGCAACTCTTATCTACTCAGAATGCAACCAGTAGCACACTGAAATGGACACCTCCTTAATGAAATCGCTGGATCAGATTTCTCACTGGAAAGAGTGTCACTAACAACAAGGCAGCTTTCCTGGCATTATTGTTAACTATAATATCCGGCCTGGAAAATACAGTGCAACATGCTGCATATACAATATCAAGAGGTTTATTCAATAATAAATACTCCAAACACCTAATGTGCATATCTTTCCTAAAGAATTAGGCATTTTGCATGCAAAAAAAAGTACTTTCCCCATTTAAACCAAGTAAGCAGCTATGATTAATGAAATACTAAAACACAAAAATAACAATGTGTACTTATGCTGTATTCACTGACAATTCATACACCAATTTTGTAAATGGACTTAAATCTTACTCTTTCATCGATATGTTATCAGCAGCAAACCATTTCATTTTAAAGCAGCAGACTGATTATCACTTATTATTCTTTATCAGACTGATCAGATATAAAATAGCTTCTATGCATAAATATACACTCCTTACACAATTAAGTAAGGCATTACCTACTTTTGCTAATAGGATTTCCCCACCCAATCTCATCTAATCCATTCTGTTGTAGTTCTTGCAGTACATCATGCAACTTTACCTTATGTCCATTCTTTGTTCCTGTTTTCCTCATAGGTTTTTTCCAAAAGCAATAATAATAAAAAACCTTTAGAATTTACACTATTCATACTAAGTGTGTCTGTTGTCTCTGGCACGCTCCTAAAAAAAACAGGACCTGCAGGCTTAGGTTGAGCTTCCATATTGGATTAATGCAGCTTAGTTAGATTCTTTCTCCTCCTCCTCCTCCCTGGCTTACATCCAGCATTACTTCTTCCTCTTCTCGAATGTCACTCAGGTCTTCAAGGCCTACCCCTAGTGCAATAATTAAGCCAATCAGAGGAAGAGCTTTTAAGTGTGTGTGTGTGTGTGTGTGTGTGTGTGTGTGTGTGTGTGTGTGTGTGAGAGAGAGTGTGATTAAGCAGCACACTTATCTGCAACTAAATGATAGATAGCAAAACACTGTCCCAGAGAGGGAAAACAAGCAAACAAAGGAACACATCCATACAAAGAGGTAAAGTGAAAAGAGTAAAAGAACAACCTTTGAAATATGCCTTTTTGTCATTAGGGCTCTGACCCAAGCACAAAAGTTGTTCCAAAACTTGCTCCTGGTCATAACAACACTTAATTTACAGTATACACACTTTCGAACCTTATAAATATACATGCAAATGATTGCAGGAGTTCCATCCACAGAATTGATTAGCTGCATTTTTAATGGGAATACCAGCATCTCAATCGATTTGACAGTCGTGCACTGCACCATCAGCTCAATTAAATCGGTGTGAGGCAGCAGTGGAGCTGGTCGCATCATAAGTAGTCAATAAAAAGGGTTTTAAAAAGCTAAATAAATTATTATTTCCATTGAAATATAATGTTTACGATTATTGTAGTCCGGTTGTCTTTTCCTCTATATAATGTAAGCTGTTTGTAAGAATTTGCAGATGCACAGTGTTGTTGAATGAAGTCAGCACAATGGCGTTGTGCCTGGCAGCTTCAATAAAAATCTCTCTGGCTTAATTAATAGACTCATACTGACATGGTCAGAGATCCAAATTGTTACCTACACTGCAAAAAATCTATGCACGGGTAAACACACTATAATGAATAAATGTGACTAAAAGATCTGTTTTGAATATAAATATTGAAATATGAAATATTACTGTAATTTGTATTGAACTGTATTTGTCTACTGGAATTCAGAAAGTAAAGCAGGGATTAATGCAGAGAGTAATGCCACCCCAACCACACACACACACACACACACACACACACACACACACACACGTTTATTTGATCCTACAATGGTGTTAACAGGTGTGCCATACAGGGCATAATCCTGTTTGGGCACTTTCTCCCATTCTTCTTTGCAGAACCTCTCAAGCTCCATTAGGTTGGATGGGGAGCGTTCTAACAAAGCCATTTTCAGATCTTTCCAGAGATGTTCAATCGAGTTCAAGTCTGCAGAAATGGGTGTTACTCTAGAAGGTTCTCCTCTCTCCACAGAGCAATGCTGGAGCTCTTTCAGAGTGACAACCACCCTGACTAACGTCCTTCTAACCTTCAGTTTGGCGGGGCGGCCCACTCTAGGAAGAGTCCATGGTGCTCAATTGGACCTTCAAATTTTTCTGTACCCTTCCCTAGATCTGTGGCGCGATACAATCCTGTCTTATAGTTATAAATATAATTCTTTGACATCATGGCTTGGTTTGTGCTTTGACATGTTAACTGTGGGACCTTCTATAGACAGGTGTGTGCCTTTCTAGATCATGACCAATTAACTGACTGGAAACAGTGAAAACAGGGTGCACTTTCACAGTGGAGTATTGTTTTTAGAATTAAAATAATTAAAATAATAAATTTGATCAATTTTGGAATAAGGCTGTAGCATAAGATGTGGAAAAAGAAAAGCGATGTGAATACTTTTCAGATTCAGTGTATAAAACAGGATAATTCATGATAACTGATATTTTAACCTTTATTTTCCTTAGACATGTATTCAATTTTAAGTGCACATCCGACATTGATGGCTTAACCACTGTCTGATTTCTAAATTTATAAGCAGCTCTGTTAATATTTTCCCTTTTATGCTTATAATTGGGTAAGCTACTTTCCCAAAATAACACAATATAGAAAAGAAAAGTATATTGTGTTTCTCAAAAAACAGCAAGTGAACAACGGGTCATGATTTTAAATAGTATCTTACACATCTTTTCTCCTCCTCCCTACATACTTAAACCCTAATGGACATAAAATCTAATAGTCTTGAGAAAATAGACAATTTTAACAAAGTGAAAATGTTACTGTCCAATAAGATGCATAGTTTTACATTAGTAATGCTTCTGGCAACAAATACTGTACATAACTATGTTTCTATTGCAATCTACAGTCCAAATGTCCATGTTTTTTTTTATAAAAAACTAATGAAAATATAAAAGAGACCTCAGTCTATTTACAACTGCTATTGTGTCAACTCTGGGGGAAAGTCTAATAACTTAATAATCTCGCGATATTTCTACTATGCTGGGTTGCCATATTGTAGAAAGTTCGACTTTGAGAGGGATTAACATTTTAAAACTACTTTCCTGATTCGCAAGACATCTGAAAGGATGTCAAGGACCATTTCAGCAATGTGTAAGGTGAATACATATAATGCATTAATTAAAATAAATATTACAGTCACTCATTGCTTACTTACAGTAGGTTTAAAACGGTATGAAAAACACAGTGCCACTCAGTTTTATAAGCTGTAACACTTGGAACAATTGCATTGGGACAAGCTTGAACTACCTGTGCTGTTATGCAAAATAAATGCACACTTTACTCACTTATGATCAGCCAGATGTAAGAATTTAAGTGTGCTTTGGAATACCAGGAACTGTGTGTCATGGATGTTCCACAATATTTACAGTAACATTATACAGCATAGTGTTACTTATATATTGCAATGAATTGTTGCCAGTTTGTTGTACAAGAATACAAATTAAGCATGTCAGCACAGACTGTTATTGGAAATATGTAACTCCAGGATGGTATGATGAGGTCAAGGGCAGGTTAGACAATGGAGAGACAGAGCCTGGTTTACATATATAAACCCTGAATAAATTAAATTATTACATTCCAAATAAATAGGTTTGATTGAGCAATAATATTTTATCCTATTTAATAGTGCATTCTTTACACACATAGCCTATTTGACTCACATTTTATCTCATGGTTTTTAGTGCGGTCTGTAAGTAGAATCTAAGCTTGATTTTTGTTATCACTTGATTGAGAAGATGTGGGATGAACCAAGGAAGAACCCGCTTCAGTCACATTGCATAGACTTATCTTTATTTATTAATTAAATTAAATCTGGACAAAGATGCCTGTTACTTTGTTATAGAAGTAGTAGTTGTAACTACAGATCAAATATTTGTAGTGCAGTTTCCTTTCCACCAGCTGTTTTTTTCATGCAAACTACCAGTAGAAGGAATAGTAGTCATCTGTATTTGCGCTCTCGCACGCCCCCGTGCGGCAGTGGTAATAGCTGCCTCTCATTGTATGTTTGTATTGCAGTATTATCAATTAGTATAATTAGCAACTAGTTTCTTAGTCTATGGAAGGCGACGAGATGCAAATAGGAGTCTATAAAATTATATAGATGATATTCGCACAAATAGTCAAGGACACATGCATATTCCTTGGTCAGTTTAACTAAGATTTTGACAATAAAAACGACCAAATTAAATAATTGCACATTTCGTTACATTTGGTTTTTATTATTATATAACACCTTCCTCTCCTGGCTGCACATTTGTGGACATTTCGCTTCGTTGCCTAGTCTTTGATTTTTTTCTCCTAAAACACAACGCTCCGACATGTTTTATTCCCTACTTCCTGCATAGACGCGGGGGGATTGTTTAGGAAAACCTGGCAACCATGGTCCCGACCCACCGTGGGTAACTGGAAAGGACAGGCTTCAGACGGTGAAGAAATATACGCGGTAATGTCGGATATAGAGTTCTGTTTTATGTTGTATCATTAGTTTGTAGTATTGCTCAGATTTAGAGTGAATAAAACTTCCCGGGAGCCAAATATTAGTCTTATTTGTTGGATCAGTTTGCTAAGCTAGCCTAACGCAGGGTTTCCGCTAGCTGGCTAATCACTTCCTGTGCGCATAGATGTCTATATTTTTATTTTAATGTTTTGTGTACTACGTAGGTTTGGGTGAATTGTAACATGAACGGATTAATAATGTGTTTAGTTTGTGTTCAAGAGCATTGTGGGCCACTTTAAATGGTTACTAGGTAAAAGTTTGTGGTGTGTATGGCTGGCAGTCATGCCATGCTAGTCAAGTGAACTAGCTAAGCTGTGTGTTTTGGGATGAACGAGTAAGTGGTCTGCCCTGAGAATACAAGATATTTATGTGCTTTTATTAAAAAAGATACGAGCAACAAATTTATTGATTTGTGATACAGAATTCGGGAAACCTTCAGTTCAGCCCTCACCCTCCATGATGTGTGTTTGATCTTTTTTCAGGAGCCTGCCCTGAGGTCAGATAGTAAAATGTCCCACAACGATGAGGGTTACGTGGTGCGCATCCGAGGCTTACCCTGGTCATGTACTCAAGAGGAAGTGGCCTCGTTTTTTTCTGGTAAACTCGAGACAAAAGGCAAAGAAAAGTTGCTTTGTAATTGTGATAAACTTGTCAAACTTGCAATCCAGGACGACCAAACTATCGTTTTGTTTCCTGTCCTCCAGAATGTGATATCATAGGGAAAGTGAACGGGGTGTGTTTTACCTTCTCGAAGGAGGGAAGGCCCAGCGGAGAGGCTTTCATCGAGCTAAAAACAGCTGAGGACTTTAAAAAAGCCCTCTCAAAAGACCGAAAATACATGGGCCATCGATATATTGAAGGTACACTCTCGTATAGGATCATTATTTATGTCTGTACTTTAAAAGTCACCAACAGCTGGAACCAAATTCCGTGTGTGTGTCAACACACTTGGCCAATAAACCTGATTCTGACAAGCCTTTTCACTGAAAATGTCTGGCTTGGGTACACGACAGGGTGCGAAAACCAATTTGGATTTTTGTTGGAGGTGTATTTGTGCAGTTTTATGTTTATCTTTATGTAAATGCAGTTTGATGCAGATTTTTTCTTAATCTGATTGCCAGAACATATTCACGAAACAGCTGTTATGCAAGAAACAAAACATGACAGGATGTGCTGTTCTAGGAAAATAATCAACACCGGGGTGGTGTGATGTGATGTCCCCGAGTGTTCTTATTATCCCTGAGTGTGCCTGTAAATGCAGTCACTGAGTATATCGCACTGTGCAGTGTTCAAGTCAAACCGCAGTGAGATGGACTGGGTGCTGAAGCGCTGCGGCCCGACAGATTATGACAGCAGCAGTGGCTGCATGCTGAGGCTTAGAGGACTGCCTTTCGGCTGCAGTAAAGAGGAGATAGTTCAGTTCTTCTCAGGTACGCTTTCTCGTTTAGATGGGGTTTGTTCTCTTTTGTTTAGATCTATGATTTCTTTTTTTTTTTTTTTTGGTAAGAGTACTGTCCTTTTTTATAAATTAATTTTTATCATAAAGACTCATGCGTAGTAAAGATCAACATGTATACACTTACCTTGCCAATGTTGATCTTTAATTTGTGACTAACCTGTTTTCACTAATTAACATACCATAAATATAAATGTCATACTCTTCTTTTTGACTGTTTAATTTGTACAGAACTGTTAGTGAATGTGTTGTTAAGGATTAGCTGTGTGATTTTAGGAATTTGTAAATTATGGGTTGATTTAAGGGACTACATGTGGGGGGGAAACTTTCTTTTCTACACATGAGAATGTTGCTATTTAACATGTCCCCCTCTGTGGGGTTATTTGTCCTTGGGTTAAAGGGTTGAAAATCGTGCCAAATGGGATTACATTGCCGATGGACTACCAGGGGAGGAGCACAGGGGAAGCCTTCGTGCAGTTTGCCTCAAAGGAGATAGCAGAAAAAGCTCTGGGGAAACACAAGGAAAGAATAGGGCACAGGTGGGGCTGGCAAGACCGGGCTGGGTGATCAATGCTATCTATAATGTGGGATTGGGGGTCATGCATCTTTATTCTTTAGAAAAGAAAGATGATGTTATAATGTTAAACTTGGCATGTTTCTCAAATATTTAACATGGGTGGAAAATGATCTAAGAAGGAGTAACCTATATGTTTAGCATTATCTTCTGTTTTGGGGGAAACATTGTTTATTCAAAGGAGCCTTTTTTTTAGGATTGATTTTTAAAAGCTTTGAGTTGTTCATAGTAAAGTATTTGAGTTAGAGTAGTATTAGGCCCTTTGTCCCCTTCCTCTGATCTGTAAACATCCACTCATTTTTGTTTGCTGAGGTAATTTAATGAGTAATGAGTTTTTGGGACATTGACTCACTAAGCTCTCATCATTTCTGTGAAGCAAGTGCAAGAGTTAACATCGTTTCTGTGTGTCGCTAATACCCTGCATTTTAACAAACTCAGGTACATAGAGATATTCAAAAGTAGCCGAAATGAAATCCGTGCATACTATGAGGTTCCTCGGAGGATGATGGGACAGAGGCCTAGTCCATATGACAGACCAGTGATGGGCCGTGGGGGCTTCTTTGGCCCTGGACCCGGAAGAGGAGGTGCTGTTCTGGACCAGATGCGCAGTGGAAGTAGTTACAGTGGTGGTACGTACTCAATCTGATTAAAGTGAAAGTAGTAAACTGAAATGTCCAGACTAAAATTAAGCTGGTCCCTGTGCTTTTTTTTCTTCTTGTGTTTGTGTTTACATTTCTTCTGAGCTGGTTTTCATAAACTTTGTATTACAAAGTTCTATCTTTGATGGAGTCCCATTACAATTAAACAATCATTTAGAGCTGATTTACATGAACTCCAACGCTTCTGTTCTGCAGGTTATGGGGGCTTTGACAATTACAATGGGTTTAACAACTACTGCTTTGGTAATGGAATGTTTGAAGAGCGGGCAAGAGGTGACCGTGGTGGAAGAGGAATGGGAGGTCATGGTTATGGTGGAAGTGACTCCAGCTCTGGCTTTCACAGTGGACATTTTGTGCACATGAGAGGCCTTCCATTCCGTGCAACAGAGTCAGATATTGCCAATGTAAGACACATCACAGGGTCCCTTGTAAACTTTTAGAACCCTCCTTAGCTTGATGGTAAATTTTTATTTATTTATTTTTCCCCTTCCTAGTTTTTTGCACCACTGCACCCAATCCGTGTGCACATCGACGTCGGACCCAACGGCAAATCCACGGGAGAGGCAGACGTAGAGTTCGCCACTCATGAAGATGCTGTTTCGGCCATGTCAAAGGACAAGAATCATATGCGTATGTACTTCCTGTTTATATCCATATTACAATTGTAAGGATGGTGAATTTTAATTCTTATGGTTTTCCATGTTATTTTCCCCATAGAACACCGTTACATTGAGCTTTTCTTAAATTCAACCTCCAGCGGAGCATCTGAAATGAGTGAGCATCACTTTTTCACTGCTTAAAAGCATGCTCAAAAAAAATTATACCTTGCTGACTGCCAGTTGCATGTAATTATTTCCTTTGTTCTCTTTAAAAAAAAAATGCATAACCAGGTCGTGGAGGTGGAAGTTACTATGGAAACTCTGGAAGCATGGGATCCAGAGCAAGCGGTCCAAGGGGCATGTACTGAAGACACCGTTTTACAAGAAATAATTTTCACATGAAAATTGGAAAGGTTTTGTTTCATATAGAGGCGTTTTCGCAAAATCATAGAAAATTGAAGCTGAATATTTTCCAGTCAGAGTGGAGTTTAAAGTATAAATGAAGTATATAAATAAGTATATATAGGTTGACCAGCTACTGTACATTTTTGCTTAAAGATTTTATATCCGATTCCTTTGTGTTTGAGTTTAATTAGTGTTGTCATCTATGTAGCTCTGCAACCTCAGAGGACACTGTGATGGGCTGCCATCTTTACAATTTGTAAGCCTTTTTTCTCCTTAAAACGATGAATTTGGCTGTTAACCTTTTTCTTAGTCGCGTTAACTGCAGGATTCTCGTTTAAATTATTGTTGCTCATATAATCATTTGTTGGCTGTTGCATTGAAAACTTCCAAAGTTAAAATTGTTTGAAATTAAACGTTTGTGTTTAGTCATTGCAAACACTTAAATCTATTGCTCTATTTTTAGATTTCTGGAAGTTTCCTTTCAGTTCTAATCTAATGTATGTTGTAAAGAAATGGCAATTCCAGCTATTTACACTTATGTTCTAATGTCTGTGAATTAAAAATTAAAGAATGTTTATATTATTTGATCACTCCTGTCGGTCATTGAGTGGATTCCTTTGTGAAATATCAAACAGGACATGGTAGCAAATAGGAATCTTCATGGGGATTTAAAATTCCCCCATTTAAATAAATACAATTAAAAATAAGTATTATAGATAGATAGATATATAGTGTGTGTGTGTGTATATATATATATATATATATATATATATATATATATATATATATATATATATAAAATATACACACAATCCTTTTATAAAATCATAATTGTTGTACTGAATATGTAAAAAAATTTGGGTTAGTAAAATTATTCACCTAATACATGCCATGGGTAAAGTCAGAAATCTTCAAAAAAGTTTACAATCATACTTCAAAACACTACTATATCTTAGGTGTCTAATTAAAGTGGAAAATAAATGTAAGAATTGGGAACAAGCACAGCAACTGTAAGTATTTGCTTTAGTGATTAAAGAAATGATTATGGTTTCATACACATTTTAACAACTGTTTCCATAACAGTTTACATTTAAACTCATTAGAATGAACAATAAAACATTCAAGGCAGGAAGCAGTCTGTAGCTGCACTTTATGAAACATCTTGGCATCTGAGCACAGCCTGTAATGTAGTATAGTGTGCAATAATACTTTGTTCAGGACATCGTGACTATTTCATGGATCCGAACTTGAGCAGCATTGAAAACATTAGTGCCTTAAAAAACATTACTTTGCCTATTCAAGAGGCATGGTGTGTCTCAGACACAGGCACACAGTCATTTTAATAGAAAATACGCTTAAATAAAATCCCCACCGTATTTCCATAATACAGTTTGTCATTTTTTTAACACTATACAAAGTATGTACTGTTCACCCTGCATTCCTCAGAACAGAGACTGGAATGTCGTTCACCAGTTTGAGTATTAGTACACTTTAGTGCTGCTCAGTTGTAGTGCTGAAAGGCAATTGACTATTTGGGTGGGGGAAAAAAAGTATGTTCTGCATACTTACATCCTTTACTGGGCACTTTCATTTAAACAGCTACCATGCTGTCCACTGGGGAAACCGCTGTGTGAAATGTAAACTTCAAACACTGGGAAACAGCCATTTTGGTCACTTGTGTTACAGCTTGACACACTGCAGAAAATCACGGCACTCTTGAGTTAAAGCTGAAGCTGGTCGCTTGGTCAGCACACATCGTTGTGTACGTCTTATGTGGCATTGGAGGAGCAGCGCTGGAGGAGTAGGGCATGGCACGTATCACACACTCGCACAGGCTTCGGGGAAGCAGGGAGGGGTAACTCGTTATCTGAGCAAGCGTTGCAGAAGATTTCGCCGCAGTTCCTACAATGATGCTGTGAAGGAAGCACAGCGATGTGGAAAATGATGCAAACGGAAGTGAGGCTTTTCACCGGAGTTGCATTTAGCTTAGTTGCAAAAAAGCATTTCTAAAAAAATTTTGGCAAATTTCTTCACGTTTTTTTAATCTAAAGAGAATGGTAAGCAAGAGAGCTTGAGTTTTGTGACTGACCTTCCTCCTTGAGATGGAGAACTCTTTCTCACAAAGTTTGCAGTGTGTGGCATCTTTGTCCTTAAGCCATACCTGCCCGCCCTGAAATTATAATCAGCATACAATACTATTTAAAAAAAACCCTGATGTAAAAAGATATGAAGAAAAAAAAAAAAAAAAACATATAACAACAGCCTAATTCATTTACCATTTATTTTCCTAAATCTACTTTGTGACAATGTCCATTATTCAAAGTGCTATACGAATGCGATTTCACTGAATACAACAAATTTCCATTCCATTACAGCTACGTTAGTAATGAATCAATTTGCGTTTTCTCATATCAGAGCTATGTGCTAAATTAGCCAAGTTATAAATGCTAAAAAAAAAAAGTAATAATTGTCTGCATGGCAAAATCATAAAAATTTGTAATCATGACAATTGTATATTACTGATAGCAAATAGAAGTTAAGAACCAATTGGAAAGTAAACTATATATACACACAATTTTGTGTCTACTGACACTTATGTTCATATGTATTTGGTCCATGCAAGTGAAAAATGTCATTAACAGCGGATGGTGTAAAGTCGATGCTTCTCAATACTTCATACACTTATTGGTGTGCCTGTGTACATACATTATATATACACATATATACATACACTTCCATGACTAGCATATGAAGCATAATTATACTAGTATATATTTAAAATACTGATCTCAAAAGAGTATCACAGTCTGCATAATATCAAACTATAGAATGAATCAAATATGACAGTAGAAAATAGAAAATATGTCAAGCATTCTCCAAAGTAAGCCTCAGTACATATTCTCAGGATCAGTGCAGTGCAGTTTTATTCTGCACGTTCAATTACAATTCATACTGAATTAAATCAGAACGGTCAAAATGTTTATTACCTGAAGGGCTTTATTGGCTTCCTTTATGTCCTCAATTTTCATTTTTGACCTGATACAAAAACACAATCGCAATAATATGGATCACTGTGATCGTCTCTAGTGAATGCAACTAAGCTGCAGTTTAAACAATAAATCTAATTGTAAAAAAGTATTATAAAACGCACTCGCTAAGTTTGCAACCTAGCTCTTCAAGTGCCTTTTCTTGTTCCACACAAATCCCCTTGAGCTGTGTGTTCTCATCCTGCAATCTGTGAAACTCCTAAAACAGCACAATTTGCAACACATTATACACCAATTGTCCAACATAGAAACATTCTCCATAAAGTATTAGTTACTGTTTATATGAGTGCATACTACATACATGTGTTTAAAAAAAAAACAACGTTTGTGTTATAACTGGGCATTTGTGTCCTGATGCGGTATGGTCCCTTGATGATGACTTCACCCATATCTCCAGATCAAGAATGATCACTGAGTAATTTATTGAGGATGAAAATTATATTTTCTTCGTTGTGGGAATACTAATAACCAGATGTGTTCATCCTTCCAATACAGCTCCAGATATTGGTCTGTCTTTGTCCTTATCACTGTCATTTTTCTTTAGTTGATTTTTAGCGACTCTTTCATCAAAGTGGACAATGGACCCAAACCAAGCCAGCAGAATCATCTGTACTTATGTGCAACCACTTATTTGATCAATATTTGCTGTCCGTGGTGCATGTGTGTGTTTGTATGTGTAATGGCAAAGCCAAACTTTAAAATGAATACAGACGCTTCCCACCTTATGAACGAGTTACGTTCCAAACGACCGTTCGTACCATGTATTTGTTCTTAAGTTGTTACTGTGTTTGTTATTGACTACGCCTATCTCATAATGATGCAAGAGCTATAAATACCATCAAATAAACAATAAAATATGCTAAAACAAATCGAAATACTGTATACAATATTTTGTAATAAGTAATAAAAAATTATAAATATTAATAAAATAGAAATTCACTTAAAAAAATTAATTCGCGCTAGTTCAGAGCGCATCATGAGCGCATCATGTAGACTCATTATAGTCGACGTCTAGCTCCTCCGTTTAAAATTTTTTTGACTTCGAACTTTGAGGACAGGTTTGTTCGTAAAGTTTGAAAGTGAATGTTCGTAAAGTGGGGAGCGCCTGTATAGCCTTTCACTTGCTGTAAACTTCCTTTCATGCATTTCTATTTATGCTGGAATTATACAGTTAGCATGTGCTTTTACCTTCTTGAGCACAATAATATTCTGTGCTTCAGTCCTAAGTAAGCCGACGGTCTCTTGTTCTTTTTCCAAGTCGTTTTGCAGAGTTTGCCTCCACTCCCTCTCGATTTTCAAGTCTGTTTCCAGCTGCATCCTACAGAAAACAGAAGCATTGCAAATTAAATAGCTCATTAAAAAACAAAAAAAAACAAAACACATGGACAGTAAAGAGATTTACTGCTGAACATCGTCTGAGAGCTTTCATCTGAATGTCAGATTAATATGTTTTCACTGTCTCATTAGAACTACACACACACTGCACAGACTAAGTGAAAATGTGGCTTTGAACAATTATAAACAACAACTTACATCTGCTTCTCTCTTTGAGCAATCTGCTTTTGGAGGCTGTCTGCTTTGTTGGCAAAGTCCTGCTTGAATCGGCGTACTCCATCCTCTGTGCTGAGTCGCTCCTTCTCCGCTTCCTGCAATCTGGTGTAATTCAAACCAACTGGGTAAAACTGAGGCTCCAATCACAAGGGTAAAGGGGATGGGAATGGGATGAAACAAATAAGGAAAAAAAAAAAAGGACTAAAACTCAACAGGCAGGTTACCTCATGATAGACTGCCAACGAATATGTCAAAAGCCAGAAGAAAAAAATAAATAAATAAGGTGAACTGAAATCTGAAGAAAGGTATAATTAAAATCTAAGCGCATCAGGTTTGTTTTACACGCTCTGAAGCGGATGGATTTGCTGTGAGCAGAGACTTCAGTATGGAAAGTGAAATTAGCATGCGTAAAATATATCAATAATCAAATAATTCACAAAGTAAATCTTTAGGATTATATTAAAATTTATTGATGATCTGGATAAAAGACAAGATTAATCATAGTTTTGCCTTAAAATGGTACATTAGTACACTTGCCATGTTACAGTGCCATGAGAAAGAACTTGTGTGAGATAATTAATTAATAATAATAAAAACAATATCCAATAAAGAAAACCTAATAAAATGCCACTAGAGGGAAGTAAAACCTGTTACTTTCACAATATTTATACTGCCAAACATTTTGGTTAACAGGAGGAGGGAAAAAAAACAACTAAAAAGTAAATGTATTAGAAAGAAATATCTTTAACGAGTTTGTACTGATGTTCTGTATCTGTACTGGCACATTTTACGAATGACATGGCGAGAGTTCGCGTCTGGCTGAGCAGATCTTTATCACTAGGTTGATTAAAGTGTGAAGAGGTGTTTTTTAACCATTATAATAAGGAGAGGGGGGAACAAATGGCATAAAATGACAGTGGTAAAATAGGGTAATGGATGAGGAGAAAGAAAAGAAAAGGGAAGAACACAAAGGGAAAGAGGATGTAAACATCAGTGAATTTCCGTGTCATTCAAAGCTTTGAAAAGTCGTTTAAGCAATGCATTCTTTAAATAAGCACAACCAAGATGGTGGTAAATCAATGAAGAAGAAGAAAAAAGGGAAAGATGACGTGTGTGTGTGTGGACAGAGACATCTCTGCTCTGACAGCATCACACAACCCAGTAACACAAAAAAACCCCACTAATGTATGAGAGGCCACATGGAAGAAATAACGTCTAATATAGCACTAATATAAAAACACAACATGCAGAAGCAGTGTGGCAGATAAGAAATCCTGGAGCCTCTATAATCAGTTAGACTTACTGCTAATGCTGGGATTAGTCAACATAAGCCTAACACACAGACACACATCTATGTGTCACAGGTGTTTTTTTGTTTGTTTGGTTTTTTTCCGAAATACATTTTTTTACATAATACAAATTAACAGAATAAATGTATTACAATAGACTTTGGAAAATGCAGATATTCAAAAAGCACCATCTGCAACTGTCCTTTTAAATAAAGTATATTTAAACAAACAAAAAAATACTTCAATAAAGAATATTTGTGAAAGAATTCCCAATGATAAGGTATGTTATACCAAACATTATATTTTTCACGATCCTGTGCCAACTCTATATCTCTAAAGCCATATTGCTTTGTTTGCTGAGTGCAGTGATTAGCGAAGTGCTGCTTGTTTAACTTGGCAGCGGTATTGTGTCTATGTGAACATAGTTTTGGAAATACAGCAGGCTGCAGGATGTGTTAAAAACAGGAAAGAAGGCTGTATTATTTGCTTCTTGTCATTTTAAAATTTGTAATATTTTATTAAAATGTACATGTCTGCATAGACATTTCAATCTCAACATTAACTGAATTATTTGTGAAAATCACCCAGCACTAATTAATAATAATTGTGTTCTACTTCTCAAACAAACCTGGCAGCACCAATGGATTATGACTTTGCATTATGCCAGACAAAACATTTTCCAGTAAATTATTAGACGTCACTCACCTTTGCTCTAGCTGTTTCATCGTAGCTGTTATCTGATTGGTCTTCTCCTCCAGGCGTGCGATCATGTCATTCTTCTGCTTCATGCCATCGTCAGATGTCTGGTGACAATTACAGCAAAGGTGTATTTTTTACTGTGTGCTCTTAGGCTTCCAAAAAGACCCAATATAAATGTTTCTCTTATATTACCTGCATTTTCTGGTACATTTCCACATTGATGGCTTTAACTTCGTCTAGTTGATGCCGAAGTCCGATCAACGTGTCCTGTTTTTCATGGATGTCCTTCTCTAACAGCTTCATAGCCAGTTCCATCTCCTGCTTCATGCTAACCTGCACCACCAGCTCATTTTCCACATCCTGCAAAACAGCGTTATTGGTATATTAAAGCAAAATTAAATATGCAGATTAAGAAGGTTTCAGTCCACACTGAAACATGTTATAGTTCAGGATTTGTGGAATTTTTTCCAGGATGAAGGTAGTCACATTCCACACTGACATTACAGGTTAACGTTACTAGCAACTAAAACATAAGCGATACCAGTTCATTTAGCTCCTAAATACCCACCAATTCTAATAACATTCGATAGAATATTGAGAGTAGAACTAGTGGAAAAACCAAAGGCAAAGTCCCAAAATGCAATGCAGCTATATGATGCTGTTATACTGAGTTACAGCAAAAACACAGAACAGCTAGTTACCCATACAGGATATGAGAAACACAATGGGGTGACTGTAGATTTAGCATGAACCCTGCGAAACCCACTGAATTAAGTGGAATGCACAGATAAGGAGGCGCTAAAGTGAGACAGACTAAAGGATTAAAGCGCTACTGCAACTCTTACATTAGATAAGAGATAAAAAAAAAAGACAAACCTCAACTGGGAACCAGTGTGAGCAGGTCTGAATGACATTGTGGGTAATATAGGAAAATGTTTACCAAAGAAAAAGCATACCAATATTTTAATGAATGTAGCTTAAACTAAAATAGTCAACTCAGTAAAGATCAGTTGTTAAATATAAATAATTATATGCAAATTGTTCATGGAGCATGTTTCCTCCAAGTGCACAATGTAAAACTGAAAGTCAAAGCTCATATGTAAAGCATTAGAGAATACATGGTTGACCAAGCGCCAAAAACTTCCAAATGTTTTAAAACATACTAAAATAAAACACAAAGTCATTTAAAGAGAGACCTGTCGGAGCTGACACTCCTCCTTAAGCTGCCTCCGTGCCTCGTTGTACATTTCGTCCAGGCCCTGCCTGGACTGTTTATAGGTGTCCAGCTCACAGTTTACGTCCCCCTGTGTCACCTGTGCACAACAGAGCAACTCTTATAAAGTACACAAAAATTCAAAAAATCCATATTCCATAACCTCTTATAAGATACATATTCAGTTTTTACCCCAATTCTGTACAATTTAGGTCATTTGCCAGTTTTATTTAATTCAAGTCGGTTTTATTTGTATAGTGCTTTTAACAATGGACATTGTTCCAAACAGCTTAACAAAGATAAAGGCATTAGGAAGTTAACCCTTGTAAGTTTATTCCTAATGAGCAAGCCTGTGGTGACAGTGGCAAGAAAAAACTCCCTGAGATGGTATGAGGAAGAATTCTTGAGAGGAACCGGACTCAAAAGGGAACCCATTCTCATCTGTATGGCACAAATGGTCATTTATTATAGTTTTATCATCATTGAGTACTTTTCAGTGGTGGGCCTATAAATATGTTGTATGAGGAAATCAGGTGTGTCAGAGAAGTTTGTGAGGGTGGTGCAGGACATGTATGAAGACAGTGTGACAGCAGTGAAGTGTGCAGTAGGAACGACATAATGGTTCAAGGTGGAGGTTGGATTGCATCAAGGATCGGCTCTGAGCCCTTGGAGTCTCCATGGACTATGATGTTTGCGGATGATATTGTGATTTGTGGTGAGAATAGGGAGCAGGCTGAGAAGAGCCTGGAGAGGTGGAGGAATGAGCTGGAAAGAAGGGGAATGAAAGTCAAAGTAGGTGTGTGAATAAGAGGGAAGGCAGTGGAGTGGTGTGGTTGCAGGGAGAAGAGGTGGATGAGTGAATTTTTGGCCTTCTGGAAGTATGTTCATTTACTGTTTATGTACTCAATACTTGGTAGGAGCTCCTTTTACTTTAATTACTGCTTCAATATGGCGTGGCATGGAGGTGATCAGTCTGTGGCACTGCTGAGGTGTTATAAAAGCCCAGGTTTCTTTGACAGTGGCCTTCAGCTCATTTGCATTTTGTGGTCTCTTGTTTCTCATTTTCCTCTTGACAATATTCTATAGTTTCTTCATGGGGTTTAGGTCTGGTGAGTTTGCTGGCCAGTCAAGCAATCCAACACCATGGTCATGGTTTGGTGCTTTTGGCAGTGTGGGCAGGTGCCAAATCCTGCTGGAAAATGAAATCAGCATCTCCATAAAGTTGGTCAGGAGAGGGAAGCATGAAGTGCTCTAAAACGACCTTGGACTTGATTGAACACAGTGGACTAACACCAGCAAATGACATGACTACCCAAACCACCACTGACTGTGCAAATTTTACACTGGACCTCAAACAACTTGGATTCTGTGCCTCTCCTTTCTTCTGCCAGACTCTGGGACCTGGGATTTCTGATTTCCAAATGAAATGTTAAATTTTCTTTCCTTTTATCTGAAAAGATAACTTTGGCCCACTGAGCAAAGGTCCAGTCTTTTTTGTCCTTTGCCCAAATAAGACACCTCTGACGTCTCTGGTTCAGGAGTGGCTTGACACAAGGAATGCTTCAGTTGTAGCCCATGGATACTTGCGATGCGATGTAGCTCTTAAAGCACTGACTTCAGCTGCAGTCCATTTTTTTTTACTTCCAATTAACTTTTCATTAATGTGCCTGGATACAGCACTCTGTGAACAGCAGCTTCTTTAGCGATGACCTTTCTGTCTTACCCTCCATGCACAGGGTGTCAATGATCGTCTTCTGTACAACTGTCAAGTCAGCAGTCTTCCCCATGATTGTGTAGCCTGAACCAAACTGAGACACCATTTAAAGGCTCAGGAAACCTTTGCAGGTGTTTGGATTTAATTAGCTAATTAGAGTGTGAAATCACGAGTCTCCAACATTTAACTTTTTCATAATATTCAAATATTCTGAGATACTGAATTTGGGGTTTTCATTAGCTGTAAGCCATAATAATCAAAATTAAAATAAATAAACACTTGAAATATATCAGTCTGTGTGTGATGAATCTATACGAGTTTCACTTTTTGTATTGAATTACTAAAATAAATCAACTTGAAATTCTTGATATTCTAATTTATTGAGATGCACCTTTATATGAGCCGACGATTTGCTACTGTCCTGCTACTTACAGGGAGGAACGTTATCCACAGACCAAGACTCCACAACCAGTGTTGTTCTTTTAAGCACAATTGATTTGTGGCATCTTTGGAATTTAAACTTTGAATTCATTTTGTATTTGTTTAATGTAAATAAAACTAGAACATTTGTTCTTTTCTGTTTGCAGAAAAACACACAGCACACTCAATGCAGTACCTCAAGGCGCTGGTGAGCCTTCATGATAATTAACGAGTTCTCGTTTCTTAGTTGGTGGTTCTCTTCCTGTAGTTTGATGATGTTGTTTTTCGCTATTGCCAGCTAGAAGAGTAAAACAGAACACCTGTGATCATATCAGGATTCACAACTGACACTGAGTTTTATTCTTTATTGTCACTGTAAACTTCCATACCTCCTCAATGAGTTTCGAATTTGATTTCTCTAGTGAGTCCACACGACCTTGCAGACCTTGAACAGTGGAACTAAAGTAGGAAAATAAGAACTTTATATATTAAGAATGAATGTTTTCATTATTGTCTTGCATCCTAATTTATTTATAAAATAAATGCTTACTTGAGCTGCCTGTTTAATTCTTCAACGTAGTTCTTCTGGTCCAATATTGCAGCAATTTGACCATTTCTATTTAATAAAGAATAATAAAGTACACTATTATTGATCTTTCAAAAAAAGTAATCTTCTGTGGTTCTTCTCATTGTACAAAATGAAGATGAGAAATGAGCATATACACAAATTTTACAGCTGCACAATTATTCACATTTTAATGTCAAAAAGTAAAAAACTATCTAGCTAGTATCAAGTTCTGATGCATTTGAAGTTCCCATGCATGCATTTCACTGTGTGAGCATACTCAACTTACTTATTTGTGTATAAAGGCTGTGCAATATTCAGTTATATTTTTTTATTATTTAATTTATAGTGAATAATAAAACAAAATATACACTCAATATGACCAATTATAAAATCTTAAAAAATATAAATTCTACATTAAAATATAAGACAGTATACAAACTATTGAAACACATTATTGAGATGGAAAAAAAAAAAAGCCTTGGTTCTAGTTGTAAAATGTAAAATGAAATAATATATTTGCCTTGTCCCCAGATTGGCTAAATAAATCTTTCAGAATAAAACAAAAATAACTGGAAAGATCATTTAATTTTACATTATAATTTACTATAATAAAATTAACTGTTTTTTAAATTCAATACCATGTGAAAGTGGCTTTTTACCTTTCTTCACTTCTGTAGTCATCAATATCATTTTTTAAGTACATGGAGAAGTCAATCACCCCAACCTGCAGAATTCAAAATAATATAAATGAATTTATGAAAAACAAACATCTATGTAAAGTATAATATATAATTAAAATAGTATCGAAACTGAGTGACTAAGTTTTCTACAGCAGATGGTGCTAATCTGCTTTAAGATTTTCCACGTAATCCACAGAGGATCCTAACGTTTGAAATCTCCTTAAAGGCACATGCGCCCTCTTTTCAAAGCTTCAATGATTTTACCTTTAAATGAAACCCCTTTACCTGATCATGTAGTTAAAAATGTATTAGGCTCAGTAAACATGCTTTTAGGAATCCTAACCAAACAAACCCAACACATCTCAGTATTATACATAAATTTACATTTATCAGATATCTAATAATGTGGTCTGTTTCCCACAGAAAACAAATTAAATACATTTCTTACTTGGGTGTCCAGGTCCTCGCCCTTCACACACAGGTTGGCATCGATGACGTTGAGTCCCACCAGGAGACCAACGATGACAGCTCCCTCCTCCTCTAGCATGACTGCTGAGCTTTCATAGAAATCACTAGACAAACACAAAGCAGGTGACACTGACATCACTACATTGACTTGTGCTTTTAAAAAGAAGCGATAACCCACAGGAAACAAAATTGGATTTACACTGAAGTACTTCTCAAAATGTCTCAAATCGTATATAATTAATCGTCAGAGTAAACCAAGAAAACGTAAATTCACTGTTTTACATTTGCAATCCTGAAGACTTCATTTACTATGCTTTTTGGCATTCACTAAAAAAAAAAGCTTAATAATTACCAGAGTGTTCCGAACACACAAGGTATTGAACACACGATAAAAATTCCCAAGACTTGGACTAAGTAAGTAAGTAAAAAAACAAATCTTCATATACATCATGAAGCATATAAAGGTTAAAGAATGTTACCTCAGTATGTCTTTCCTTGTGATAAGTACACGCAGGTAGTCTGCTAATCTCTTCTGCATCAGTGCCAGTCGCAGCCAAGCCCTCGCTCGGCCCAGTGGGGTCCTGACAAATAAACATACACGCCTCATGAGGACAAAAAGCCAACAGTCACTTCATACACTGTGTACTAACAAGGTGAAAAATGTTATTGGTTAAAAGTAATGAGTGACTGGTATATTGGTATATTGTGTTTGGGATTCATACTAACTGAGCAATACAATGACTGTAATTACAACATTCACATCTGTTGCCTTTACATCCTGTGTTTTGCACTGACACACAGGCAATGGTTTTTCAAGACTTTAGCAGGGCAAAACAGACTTACAGCAACAGGTTTAGGTCGGACATGGCACAAACCACTGCAAAAACTTTCCATACTCCTAAACTAATTATAGTTTAACATTGGCATACATAAAAAAAATGAGACTGTCATTTAATACGTGAGGAATATAACATATCACATACGCATGTGCTGCCTTAAGGAAATGATCAACATGCCGGAGTATTTTAATGCTATAATGATCATTTTCCAATATGAATACATTTCTCTTTATTCCTCCTACACCACAATTTACCAATTTTTACAGATTGCTTAATTACCCTACACACTGAATGTTGTATCTGCTTACAGTTGTTCTTATGTTGTGGAAAATCAATGAAGCGTGTCAGTTCCTGTTAAAACGTACCACTCACTATGGTCTCTATAAAGAGCCGTTTCCTCTACGACCTTGAAATGTCTTCCTTATGTATCTGAGAAACCACTGCCCTTTCCCATACTGGAACGTGTAGACTTTCCCCATGCAGGATATTTTAAAGGTGCAGTGTTATCACTGACTGTTACATGCCTCAATATTAACACATACACATTATTGTAAATCCGTCTACGTAGAACGTTTACCAAACAAGTCCCTGTGTACGTTTTTACCCTAGAAATGATAACGTATTTAAACGAGTGCATCAATAATGATTTGGCTTGCAGCAGGAACTACTGTCATAGCCGCAGTTATAGATAATGATTTTGCACCTTCTGACCAACCCGAAACAGGACTTTAACACTTACAACGCGTTATATTTTCTGACTATGTCACAGTGAATCAACTTGATCAAATCTCTAGATTGTGAGTCAGAAATGTACACATGTAAATTTTGATGTAGAAACACAGTAAAATAACCTTAAAAAACGAGTGGTTTAAAAGCGATTGTGTGGCTTTGTAAGTTTCATGTCAGGGAAGCTAAACTGACATTTACACTTCCCCTTTCTATTTAATTTGTCTCTACTGAACAGCAAAAGGACTGCTCTCACAGATGGGTACAGGTTTCAGCTAGCTAATTTGGTCTAAAATAAATGTATAGAGAACTCAAGAGAACAAGACAGAAGCTTTTTGATAAGATGTCGGTAAGAATTAAAAAAAGAAACGCATCTAATTCATATTTTGACGATAAGCATATGGGATGCTACATAGTTATATTTTACTCAATATTTTATATATCATTTTCTGAAATGATACAATATTCTGCAATACAATGGATTCAAAAGACTGGCAGCTCACAATTAATATTTGGGGAAGCTTTGAATAATAAATTAGGAAGAACACTGTTATCTTCTTATGGACGTTCTTATTTAATTTAGACTGCTGTTTTTAATATGGTTCACATCCAGAACATAATGCCACATAAGAGCATATATTGTGTGTTTGTCAAACATTAATCAGAATCATTATCTTGTTGCAGAATCTACAGACAAGACTTGGAGCTAGAAGCAACCAGCATAAAATAGCTTGGTATTTATGATGTCATTAATTTTCATTACATGACCTAATTAAGCACTGACTATAAAACATCAGTGATGCATCACCATTTAAACAACATATTTGTTTCAGTGGCTTCCAGGTAACTAATATTAACAGTATACCA
This sequence comes from Silurus meridionalis, assembly GCF_014805685.1. Classification (NCBI taxonomy): domain Eukaryota; kingdom Metazoa; phylum Chordata; class Actinopteri; order Siluriformes; family Siluridae; genus Silurus; species Silurus meridionalis. Next base: position 11,176,074 of record NC_060885.1, on the reverse strand, counting down.
CACATGTGCTAACCACAAAACAATTCCAACTATAGCTGCACTTTTCCCAACATCTTAACCATTGCAATTAGCTTGTTGCTGTAGATGTAGCATGATGCAGTAGATGTGGTCTTTCGAAGGTCTTCAACTGTACTATGCTTATGAGTCCCATTTCCTGGCTAATGTTGAACTCTTTTGGACTTGGCTTTAATTCAATTGCTCAGTTTAATATATTATTTACTGGACTTACTTGCAGTGATCATGAGCAGGCCTACCATCAGGAAAGAAACAGTTATTCTTGTGAGAGCAGTTTGCAAGGGGAAGTTTCCAGTTGGTTGAATGACATTTTCAAGTCACTGTATTGAAGTTTTATGTTTTACAATGATTTGGCCCCTTTTAAACGATGCAAATAATAATAAAACAAATAATAATAAAACTCACTGTAAACATTTGCACATGGGAAAAGGCCAAGAAGACGTTTTCACTGGAGTATAATCATTAACTCAAAAATATAATGCTAAATTAATTTACAGCTGTCATCAAACAAACTATTGACAGAGATTAAAATTCCTTTTGCATGGTGGTGATGGCACTGTGAAATCGTGTTTGTGTGCCTACTTGAGGCCGGGTAAGTCTCGAACACTGGCTGCAATCTCCGCTGCCTCTGGGCAGAGCTTCTCCACCATCTCCAGAGGCCCCCACAGCGACTTGTTGTATCCAAGAAACGTCTTCTTCACTAAAGCAGAGACAAAGCAGTTTATTGCACAGTGCCAAAGTCTTCACAGGAGAAGCACAAGCATGTCAAGTTTAAAACATCAACGCCATCTCTGTGTATCAGTCCAAACGCTATAATATGTGTTCTTTTTCATTTTTTATAAAAAAGTGCATTAAATTTTTCCAGTGAAGACAGAATGGGTTCCAATGATCTGATGATGGGTTCCAGGAATGACTTTCCTTCTAAAGCTAAAAATAAAACACACTTTAAACAACATGAGAAAATTTTAAAAAACTAAACAAGAACAACTTAAATCAACATACAAACCAAACTTTCCACAGTAAATTACTTTTGCTTCTGATTAAAACCTCCAAATCAAATGATGACTAGGAAAGATTAACGAAACAAAAAACGCTGCCACATTTCTAACTCAGTAGGTCAGACTGATGTTTACAACCCCAAGGTCATGACATTATATTGTCATGGCTACTCACAGCATGTAAACAAAATAGCAGTTCTTTATTTCTTAAACAGTTATACTGCATCTACTAATATTTGCTTCAGATTATCATGCCAATGGCAAAATCTATTACACTGTTACACTGACTATGCAGATTGCTGTTTTGTTGATGTAAAATACATCATTCAAATTGCTTTCGGCATCCATACTTATTTGCAATTTATAACTTGAACACATGGAAGTCCAAAATAACACAAATACAAGTTGTGACTTCTCACTTTCAAGTTGACCACAGCACTGGTCCAGTACCATCATGGCTTCTAAATCGAAAAATCTCCATAATTGTAAATTCAATCTGGAAAACTGTGCATGCATTATATAAACTAAAAGAGTTCAGTGCTGACTGTTTACCTTTAAGGCCGTGTTTCAGACAGTGCTCCATGACCACAAAGAACTGCTGCAGTGGGGGATAATCGGAGTCCAGCGTACGACCAAAGCTCAGCGCCGACTCAATCAGCCCTTTAATGCTAAGCTTAGCCATGTTGAGCAAGTTGGCCCTCTCCATAGCCATTGGATCCCGAAAGGCTAGAAAACAAAACAAAAAAAAAACGCATTTGGATGTAGTTTAATAATAAACTGTAGTGTGATTGAAAAACATTTACTTTCATTTATTCAAAAACTGTATTAGCAGAAACTAGAACAATGCAAACCTCCATTATGAGGCCAAATCAGCTGACATAGCTATAAAAGGCTAAATATTTAACCTTTCGGTCACTGTGTGTTCATTCACTTATGAGTGTGCGAGTGAAGCGTGCAGTTTGGCATCTCAGTTATTTTCCTCTGTCCTGCTTTAAAAAATACCTGAAGCTCAAACAAGCATATATTTAAAATAATGCCTTCTGCAGTGCACCCTAGTCACTATACAGTCAAGAAAAAACTTTAAATGTCCTTTGTATGACACAAGGACAAAGAAATTTACAAAGATTTTTATACTCTTTGATACTCTTTCACTATCAGAAGAATCACAGTTCTTTTGAGTACTCCCATGTTTAAACACTAATATATAAAAATATAAAATGTGGATACTAGTGCATGTATTATCTAACAACACTTGTCTGTATAAATGTCTTCTACATCTTTCTGCACTACCAGCACATTCTTCCTGCTATTTCTGTGCCAAATCTCCCAGATGTCTTCTTTACATCAGATCAGAAGAGAGAGGAGGCATTGGCATGTTTTTAAGGGAATTTTTCCTCCTCCTGGTTCTTTTTAAACTCTTTTTTCCATTTTGTAGATTTTTGAAATCATTCTCATGGCTGGATCAGGAAGTTGTTGCCAGGTTGCGATGTACATGCTATTGCATATTATGGATGTGTTCAGATGCACAGATGAGGAAGAGACACAACCCTGTGTGTGTGTGTGTGTGTGTGTGTGTGTGTGTGTGTGTGTGTGTGTGTGTGTGTGTGTGTGTTCGTTCTAGCAAAATGTAACTTTTACTTATTAAACCTTCTCTACATGACTGCCATTTCTCTGTGAACATATTTTCACACATTTACATTTTAAATGCCACTTATTTGACCAGTTGTAATTGATCTGATTGGATTTATACATTAAAACGAGTCAGCCTTTAAATAATACTAACAAAGGTTTTGTGTTGGAGGAAGATTCAGTAACAAAGAAAGAAGTATTCACTCCTAGACAAAAAAACATGGGGCAGGATGTGGTAAAATATCAAGCTAAGCGAAAAATCAAATTAGCAAGAATTAATAATTAGCAAATCGTCCTATATTTTAACAGTCCTGGTTACATTTAAGTGGTGTTATGAAGTCACAGATGGGCTGCATCATGTGCGGCAAATACCCACATAATGGGGGTGTCCTTTCAGAAAACCTAGACATGAGTTTTTACGTGTGTTATCTTACAACAAACATTTAATCATTATTTAATCTTTTATCAAGAGGACTCTCGCTTTTCCTTAAAATAGTTGGCTGCACAGGAAGTCTCAGACATGCATTTATTTCATTCTTCCATCATTTCTGACCATTCATTTGTTTTCCATTAGAAGCTTCATATTCGCTGTTGCTTTTGGCTTTTATGTAAAACACAAAATACACTCAATAATCATGTAATGGTTTAATAATGAGCCTAACATTTAAATCGATTAATTATTTAATTGAGTGGATTCTTTCCAGAGGTCTCAAAAGAATCAGCTCATGATTAGCAAATCAGGAATCTGCCTTGAACATCTGGTTCAAGGTGTCGTCATGCGGACAGATGTATCCCAACACACTGATTGGACAGTATTTCAAACACGTGGTATGAAACCTCCTGATTATTCCTCATCCGAAGGCCGGATCCCGGATGCATCCATCAACAAAGCCCAGAGTGTAAAATAAAGCCTTTTACACCTAATCGGTGCATTTCCACGCCCAAATATAAACGACTGCTAATTTAGTCTACATTAAAATCCGTGTTTTGAAATAAAGGTTCACGTTCAATATTATATAACACTGGACACTGGATTCAATGAACGCCAGTTGGGTTTATTATCAAATGAGAATCATTATTATTATTATTATTATTATCATTACAGTCTGTGCTGTGGGTCTATCGTGTTTTTTATCGTTTTATGGTCTCACCAAAAAATAATAAAACAAATGACAAATAAAAAGCACGTACCCTTGGCGCTCCATTCCTCTGAAAAAGGGCACACTTTCGGCTCAGCCACTTTGGGCAGGACGTGAATTCCGCTTGAAAGCGTTTCGGAGGCTTTCCGAGCCAGCGCGAATATGGGCGCCTGCCATCTCCCGTCTATCCTACTGCTATTACTGCTGCTAGCACCGGTGCAGCTCGGGCTTTTCTCCGCGCCGCATTTACTCTCCTCCTGCAGCCGAAGAATCCCGAAAACCTGCGATCTGTCTCTACTGGATTCCGCCTCCGCCAAGGTGAGATCGTGTTCAGCAGGTGCGGCCATCACTGCCCCGGGAAACGAGGCTGCTGTCACACGGCCGGGCGGAGCTCCGTCTTCAGCTCCAACGCCGCCGCGAGCATGCTACTAAATACACCGAGAGCTAATCAACCACCGCTTACGGAGGACCAACACGGCCCAAAAAAACAACGACGCCTGCTCGCTCATACAAGAGCGACTGCGTGGAGAGAAAGAGCGCAGATTGAACGCGCTACATGGCAGATTTTGTTTACAGCCGAACACACACACACACACACACACACACACACACACACACACACACACACAACGAGAAGAGGCGTCCACAGCTCTGCTCAATGACGTCACCCTGAAGAGAATACTGAAGGATCTGCTTCCCTCTGCTGCTGGGATCGTAATCATTCTACCAGAGATGTTCAGTCAGAAGATGCAGGTGATGAGGCAGTGCCTCACTTTTTATTTTTCAATAAAAATATATATAAATGTAATGAAGTGTGTATATATATATATATATATATATATATATACACTTCATTACATTCATATATATTTTTATTGAAATATATATATATATATATATATATATATATATATATATATATATATATATATATAATCTAAGATTTTCTCTCTGATCTGCATTATAAATACAATTTCTCCATGATTCGGATTGTCTTTGTCAAAAATCTATCCAATATGCACAATGAAGTGCACAAAGCTCTGCCTGACCTGTATTCCATAAACACCCATGACAATTTGTGTGAAATTAACCAATATACTGTGCTGTTTGTAGACATTTCATCATGCATGTTATCACCTTCCACATTCTAGGTGGCTTATTTCACATATCTGTGTATGACATAACTTACCACGAGAGGCAGCCATTAATCCCTGCCACAATAATGAGGGCGGGCAAAAATCCAGAGTACTAATGACTCTCCTGTTTCTTCTAGTGGTAGGTAGATTTCACAGTTGGTGGAAAGGAAATAGCACTACAAATACGTGCACTATGGTTACTTCTACAACAACAAAAGAATTTGATTTCTAAATAAAGGTACGTCTATGCAATGTACATTTTTGTGTTGACTGAGTGAATATCTGAACTGTATTGGCAACACAATGAGTTCTTCCTTGGTTCATCCCACATTTGTTCCACCAAGTGATAATATAAATCAAGCTTATCCTATTCACAGACCAAAAAAACACACCGAAAACTACCTTTGGACTAAAATAGGCAATGTGTGTGTAAAGAATGCAATATTAAATAAGAAAAATAACAATGCTTAATCAGACCAACTTACTGAAATTTGTATTATCTTCTTGGGGTTCATATTTGTGTAAATCTGGTTCTGTCTATCCAGTGCCTCATCCACATTAAACCTCACTGCACCATACATACAGAGTGCACCAAGGCAGCATCAATCCTACACAAAATATACATTTTCTACAAATGAACACATGATATTTTTACATGGAAACACTACGACAAAACGTGTTGTGTGTTCACAATTTGGGGTCTTTAGTTTGAATACTAATCTAAAGTCATGACGTGTCAAACCCCTTTTAGAATAACATTTACAATAACATTGAGACTATGGTGCTCTAAAGTTGTTGTTGTTTTTTTACATTAAAACATTAAAAATAACCAAACACATTAGATGCACATTGATGTTATCCATAGGTCTGAGTCATAAAACCTACTCCATCCAAGTATAAAGTTGCAACAATACAAACATAACTTTTTTGTATAATATTGGATTGTAATTTCCAGCACTGTAACAAAAATGGCTACGCTTCACACACCCCACTTTGAGAACCGCTGATGTAGGTAACAAGCATGAGGTTGATGATAAATCATGCAAGCCAAACAGCTAAGCAATTATTCAGTCACAGGGATATTTATTTTAGTACAGTACACAATTTATGAAAAAATTTAACACATATTCATGCCTGATAAAATATGGAAACAAGGCATAGTACAATACTGAATTAGACAATATAGTTCCCCAAGTTTCTTCATATTTTAATTGGTTTATGATAACGGTAATAAACTTGAAAATTCAGCACAAATAATTAGGTGACTTGTTTACAAATTTTGATTTGTAACAGATTATTTTCATAAAGAATTTAATCCCACATTAAATCTCAAGCATTACAATACTAGTATTGTTTGGAGTTGTATGGCACTGTATATGTGGCTTATAGAGTAACCGAATACTGTAGCTGAAATCTTGTTACTGCTTTCGATAACTGAATTACTTATAAATCAAGGTCTTTTTGTGTGATGCATCCACATTTTTTAAGTGCTGGTATCTCTTTTAGGCTATTTAGCTAAATATAATTTGTCTGTGTTAATGGTTGAATGAATGAGTACATTAACTAGTAAGAAAAATTTGTAATTGTAATTGAGTAGGAGTACTGCATGTTCAACTGTATTAATATAAATGATAAAATTAGACTGCTCTGAAATTCATTGATGAGCAAACTCAACATTAACATTATTAATTGATCTTAGTGCATTCTCAGTTACTGTATTGTGTTAAATAGTGGCAGCAAAAAATACATTATTTTGATTTAATGATAATAGCTTCCTCGTTTGTGCTTATAAGTATGTCACACAGCTGATTATCCAAATTGGAAATTATTATAATTTTTTTTTTTATTAATCGTAAAAACAAACCAATCCCATTCTACCATGTCTTACCTTGACAGTAGGCAAGGCGCTCAATGCTTTCACTGTGGGTGATGCCCCAACGATGAAGACTCTGAGGCGAGTACATGACTGCTCCACCTCAGGCCTTCTCCTTTTCTCCACACTTTTTATAATCCTTACTCAGACCTCAGCCTTCAGGATCCAGTCCACTGATTCTAGTGACCTAACACAGACACACGATTCTTGTTAAATCGGTATAGCAACAAAAAAGAAGCAAAAAAGCTTTTTCTCAAGCTTTATGAAGCAAAATTCTAGTTTGTACTACTTGGACAAGACACAGCAGGTCCAAATAAAGGATTTTGGTTTTCCAAATCGCCGTAGAATAACTGAGCAGAAAATACTGAGCATAATGTACTTGTTATTCTTAATAACTGCTGACTTGGATCTACCCCTCAGCAGGACATAGTCAACACCATGGATTCATGCTGCCCTGCCCTAAGTGTCATATGACTCTTGTTTCCTGCATATCCTTCATTATAGAATAGGATTTTTTTGGATTTTTGGACTGGAATAAAAACAGAGCATTTACATAACACCACATAACTATATCTGGACACATGCATGTTTGCATTTAAACCTGCAAGCAATGCAGATCTTTGCACATGGAATAAACACACACACACACACACACACACACACACACACACACACACACACACACACACACTTACCGCTCTCAGGCTGAGCCCGGCTGCATGAAACTGGCTCTGTGTAGTGCACTGCCCATGAAATGATAGAGCCTCATTTGCTGCAGTAGCCCTGGATGGTGGGGAGATGTCTCCTGCTGGAACGCAGCACAGCACGATAGGGTAAAGCAGCAGCATGGCGGGAGGCGGAGCTTCACTCATACTGTAACAGGGGGTGGGCAAGAAGAGGGGGCGGGGCAACCGTGCGGACTTGCCATCCAATCAAGCGCAAGCTCTGATAATGCGGAAGTGGAACTGACAAAGTGACGGTGCACTACATTTCGTATTTGTTTAGCTAAGCACAACAAAGCCAAACAAATGTTTCGAAGAGGAGGATAGCTGTTAAATTATCTACAGTATAAAGTGTCCACTTTATCTCCTTAAATAAATTAAATTGACGAATTGTAAACCAACACTGATTTAATCTGTCCACTAAAGCCACACACATTTAGAGGCTCAATACAAATTCTCAAGTTCAGATATATATTATTATTATTATTATTAGTAGTAGTAGTAGTAGTAGTAGTAGTAGTAGTAGTAGTAATAGTAGAAGTAAGAGTAGTAGTATTGCTGTTATTATTAATAACACGTTTTTTGGCTGTTCATCTGAATAAGCTTATTAAAAAAACTAGTATGCAACATGATGGTAGACTAAAAATGTGAAATAGCTGTACAACAATTGTACATTTTATGGTAGAGACAGACAGCATAAAAAAAATTGTATGTATAGCATGTAGTCTGTTGAAATATTAATTTCGAGGCTAGACAAATAGAACGTTGTCTTCTTAATCCAGAAGATGGCAGTGTTTACGAGAAATCAAACTTTAGTCTTTCTGAGAAAGTGCCACTGTGGTACCAATGCCATAATATATTACTCAAACATTGTGTACACGTTTTACAGAAGCAATAATATTTTACAAGTCATGTATTTGATTGATCAACATTTTATCCAGGTTTTCTTGAGGCCCACAGTCTCCTCCTGGCATTCTGAGGGCAAAGGGTGCTTGTTTATGTCCCTTCCTGCATTTTGATTCCAGTGATAACTCATTTTTATACATAATATTTAATATTAAGCAGGATATACACAACAAGCCATAACTTTATGGCCACTTTCCTTTTATTGTGTTGATCCCCCTTTTGCTGCCCAAACTGTCCTGACCCGTTAAGCATTAACATCATTAACTTCTTCAGCAATTTGAGCTACAAGCTTTAATGTTGCTTGTCTGTTAGATTGGACCACACGGGCCAGCCTTCTCTCCTCACATGCATTAATAAACCTTGGCCACCCCTGACCGTCTCACCAGTTTACCACTTTGCATGTAGGCACACATCCCGAAACATTGTTATATTAAACCCCCAATTCCTTTCAACATGTAGTGTAGGTCATGTGGTGTATCTCTACTCATCATCTTTTTATGCGTTGCTTGGTCACATGGAAGTAAAGGCCCTAAAGATTGCAACACAAAGTTCAGACAAAGTTGTAAAAAAAACCTATAAAAATAAAATCCTGTCCTAATCTTTTCAGTGTCTGCATTTGACTAAGGTATTATGCACTATTTCAGGATTCATATTAAAGAAATAGAGGATAAGCTTTTTTTTTTACTTTTACTGAAAGGGCATTAAGAAATGAAGTTTGTCAGTTTGTGTGTTTTCTCCAAGCTTCATCATAGGACATTCTACACATTCTATCAGTTTAATCAGTTTCACTTGATGTTCAATTCAATATCATGTGTGGTTCTTCTCTGACTGAAATAAAAGCCTGCAGCCATACTGGACTTTTACTGATAAGCTTGAAGAACCCTGTCCTAAACCTTTCCAAATGTTCAGATCTGAATGTTAATAAGGAAGAAAATAATGTGCATAATACTAACAGACACCTAAACATAAATGTATGTTTGTATGTATGTATGTGTTAAAGTATGTATGTATGTATGAATGTATGTATGAATGTATGTATGTATATTTATGTATCTATCTAACGCTGATGCAGTGTTGAACTGTGATCAGAATTATGATATGATGGATCAAATGTTGTGAATAATATAAATTACCCCAGAGTGACTTTTTGTAAGATTTAAACATTTGACTATTCTGAAATCCCTAATAAAAATTAGATTAAGTATTGATGATGCCTGGACTTTTAATAGCAATTTAGATATTAATGTCAAATTTGTGGCTTCTTTCTGTTTTCTCTTGTTACATTCTCATCTACATTTTTTAACATGCTTAGATTTAGCACTAAATGTTTTAATATCCACATAAAGTCATGTTATAATTTAGAAGGTGCAGAAGAAACAAGGAATCCCAATTATGTTCCTCTATTTCTTTATCTTTTAACATGAAAACACATTTGACTGAGACTGAAGGCTTCACATATTAAATCTAGAGCATTGGACTGATTACACTTGGCCTCTCTGTTCGACTGAATTACTTAAGTAACACTGCTCTTTCATACACAAAAAAATAATAAAATAAAAATTTTTTTTTTTTTGCAGGGGGCAAATTACAAGAAACTTGGAGTCAGTTTTATTTCTGGAGAACGCGCGAGTAAAACATTTCTACTATTCCACAGTATAATTCCCTGCCTGTAGATTTGTCACTGTGAAAGTCACAGCCAGCACTTAAAATCATGAAAGGTTTTATCATGAAAGGTGTTGGTTTTAAATACAAGCAAAAACTACGTAATAGATAACGGAAACCAACAAGTTCTAGAATGAAAATAGATCTGAAGAGAGGAAGATTTGAAGACTGAAAGAGATCTGCACATAGCAAATACTAGAAGCATAAACTATTGATTAAAAATCAAATTTATTTTCTAGATTAAATAACAGAATTTCTTAGTTGAAATGTAAAATTGTCAAAATAGGTCAAATAAAAAATCAACTAATAACTGAGTATTATGTGGGTAGTGGTAGCTTAGTGGCTAAAGTTTTTAACTTCTGATTGGACGATCATGAGTTCACATCCCACCACCACCAAACTGTTTCACTCAGCAAATATTGCCTTACATGAACAGTTTATGATATAACCATAGTTTATGAAACCCATAGATTCTAGAGTTTAAGGAAGAAGATTATAATGTGTCGGAAGGAGAGAAGTCAGAAGTGGAAAATATTATGTCATATTGTCACCCTTCTTCATAAGAGCAACAATTTAAGAAAAGAGGAAGTATTCCCCACAAGTATCAAGACAAGAACCAGAAACACCAAGCTGCCACTGTTGGGCCCTTGCGCAAGGCTCGTAAAATTCAACTGTTTAGTCGTATAGTGGTTAGGATGCGGCGCTCTCACCGCTGCGGCCCGGGTTCGATCCCCGATCAGGGAACCGACCCCAGCCATTACGGTTGCACAAGCCTTAGTGCCGGTCCCAAGCCTGGATAAATGGGGAGGGTTGGGTTAGGAAGGGCATCCAGCGTAAAAACTTGCCAAATCAAACATGCGGATGAGCCGCTGTGGCGACCCCTAATGGGAGAAGCCGAAAGAAAGTTAGTCGTATAAATTAGATAAATAAAAGTCGCTCTGGGTAAATGCATCTGTCAAATGCCACCAATGCAAATGCTACGATTTGCTAAATATGCTGGTGAGCAGAGATCAGAAGTAACAGAGTACAAATATACATTGTACTTAAGTAGATGTTTCTGGTTTCAGTATTTTATTATTTATTTTTCAGACAACTTTTTACTTTTACTAATAAGATTTTTACACAACTATCTCTACCTTTCTACTTCTTACATTTCCAAAACAGGCTTGTTACTTTAGTTTTAATCTATATGGTGAAATGTAAATATTTGTTCTTTTCACTGTGCGGTGTTTTCGGACCATCAACCTGTTTCCTGTCATTGCGTGGCTTTTTTAATCTACTACTGGTGTATCATTTCCTGGCTTTCACACACCACAGACGTAGGCTAGTTTATGAAGCTAACAATGGACAAGTCAAAAGGTAACAAAAAATGATGGGGTTAACATGGATGGGACAGAGGGAGTCAGTGTTTTAAACATGACTGAAAACATTACTGATCACAGTCATCTTTTCTTTGCATGTGTTGTATATGTTGGATGTTTAGCCTGGATACATTTATTAGATAACAAAACATGAAATTTCTTATTGTATTAATATATTAATTAGGGCTGTCAAAATTAACGTGTTAATAGTGTGTTAATGCGAATTCATTTCAATGACAAATTTTATTAACGCGTGATTAATGCAACATGCATTTCTGTTTGACAATTTTTTATTAAAAGTATTAATAAGTAAATATAAAATAGCCAAAATGAAAAACCTTTAATGCAACAAATGTTTATTGATAATGTCCTTTCTGTACTTAGATTTAAAAAAAAACACAGAAAATTTAATTTTAATCAGTAAATATTTGTTTTACTGATGTGCCAAGTCTCAAATCAAACACCAAAATCATCCATGATGCACACAATTCAAAAAGTCGACAAACATGCCGGCGTATTTTGTTGCATTTTTTCCCCTCGTTACGCCAAAACCAACTTAAATTACTCTGTCTTTTTTGATTGTACAGATAAGAGCAAAACATTATTCGAATCTTTGAAGGATCTACTTTTATTTGTATACACTCATAATAACAGAATGCTGTGCTTGTGTAAAATAAAGAAAACAGACAGGTGCGCTCTCTGCTGTCTCTGTCATCTCTCTTCAGGGACTCATAAATAAAACAACCTGAATCTCAGAAAATACTTGCCTTACAGACATAATACATATATGAACAGAAAGCACAAAATGTCGAAATAAATCAGTTTGAATCGAAAACAAAATATCTTTTATTATGTAATCTGTTTGTAAGTTAGAAAGGAAAAATGTTTGCGGTATCACCTCATTAACGGTCCGTGTGGAAACATAGCAAAGAAAAAAAACACCATAATTACATTAAAACTTTTACAAGAATATTTTGTTTTCATTATTGTTTCACTAATAATAAACATGCATTTGCATAAAGAATCCATATTTGCCCGTGCATGTGTTGATTAAATTAAAACGTTTCAAGTTTTTAAAAAGGTACATTTAGAAGTGATAAAAAAGTGCGATTAAGTTGCGATTAATTGTGAGTCAACTCATTACAATCATGCGATTAATCATGATTGAATATTTTAATCGATTGACAGCCCTAATATTAATTCAATTCATTTTTTTTTTATTTGTATAGCGCTTTTAACAATGAACATTGTCTCAAAGCAGCTTTACACAGATAATGTGATGAAAAAAATGAATAAGATGTTCTTTATAAGTGTAGGTTTAGAAGTGTAAGTATGTTCTAGTTAGCTTTTAATGGCAAATGGTTGAAATGACAATAAATGGCACTTGAATTATAATAAAAAAAAATTTTGCGCTTTTAACAATGGACATTGTCTCAAAGGATCTATACAGAGATAAAGAGGTTATAAATTTCATTGCCTTTAGGTTTGTTCCTAATGAGTGGATGCCACAATGGGGGAGCCACCAAGTAGAGTCGAGTGGAAGGGTGGCAGAACAGTGACTGAAAACTCGGACCGGCGCTAGGAAGTGAAAGCATGCCGATCCGTGAGTAAGACGGGCGGACGCCTGAGAAAGGCGGTGGGTGAGTACTGGACAGAAAAAAACTGGGGTAAACAATAAGAGTAAATAAAGAAAGCTCTGCTTGGTGAATGTTTGCCGGTCTCCCTTATTTCCAGCACGGAACCGGTGAGATTTGTTACACTGATCTAAAAGGGAATCCATACTCATCTGTATCTATTCATTTATAGTCTGTTCATTTAACGTCTGTTTATGTCTGGTAATAGAGCTTTAACCTGCATTTGCAGATGACACTAAAGTGTTTCTGAGCCCATGCACTGATTTCCATTACAGAACCAAACCTGTTTTCAAAGCAGTGCCACCTGAGAGCCTGAAGACCAGCGGCATCTAATTTTGATATCTCCAGATTTCTCCAGATTCTTCGAAAAATTTTGATAAGACAAGACATACTGTACATGATTGGATGTTCTAAGTCTTTGCAATTTGACGTTAACACTATTCTGAAATCTTTCCACAAGTTGTAGACACAGTTTTATGCAAATTAGTGAACTTTTCCCTGTCTTTACTTTGCTCTCGAAGATATTCTTTTTACTAATAAGTAGGGAAATGATTATCTAGGGGTTCTCCATCCTTAAATTGCCCCATTCCAACATGATGATGCCATCAAATTTTAAATTGCCTTATTTATTCTATAAAATGGATCCAATTTCTCAGTTGAAACATCTGATGTGTTGTTATGTTCTAGTGTAAATACAATATGGATTAATGATATATGCAAATCATTGCATTCAGTTTTTGTTGTGGACATTTGTTGTTCAGACAGAATTCTGAATGGTAGCAGGATTCTGCAAACAGAAAATGAAAACTGAGCTTCCTCGGACTGTAGTCTGGCCATTCCTATCCAGAACATAGCCACTAAGTTGACCTTCTAATCAAACTTGTTGAGACACAAAGGAATCTAATGGAGTCATCCAGCCCAGAGTCTTGACCCATGATGGTTTTGGGGCTAGTTATGGTCTTCTTCCTCCAATAGACCACCACCTCTTTCATCTTGGCCACACTGGTGAGCACATGGTTTTTCCTGCATTACTCCACATGGGTGTTGATTAGTTCCCTTCACAACATCTCCTGTGGATCTCATGTGCCTTCTACAGCTCTGGTACTTTGTCTTGTTAAAGGCTCAAATTAATATGATACCAGCATGACACTAAAACAGGTAGTAGTAATGGCTACCTTTTACTTAAGTACATGTCAGAGCTCAAACTTCTTTACTTTTATTTTGGAAAAAGTTGAAGTACTGACTATATTTTTTTTACTTGAGTATTTTGAAACATGAGTATCTGTACTTCTACTTAAGTGGCTGGTGAGTAGCCAAATCTTCTTCTTCTTTCAGCTTCTCCAATTGAGGTTGCCACAGCGGATCATCCGTCTCCCCTCTGTCCTCTACATCTGCCTCTTTCAAACCATCTACCTGCATGTCTTCCCTCACCACATCCATAAACCTCCTCCTTGGTCTTCCTCTTTTCCTCCTTCCTGGTGGTTCCATCCTCAGCATTCTTCTACCAATATACTCCATGTCCCTCCTCTGCACATGTCCAAACCTCAATCTTGCCTCCCTCACCTTGTCTCCAAAACATCCTACATGCGCTGTCCCTCTAATAAACTCATTTCTAATCCTGTCCATCCTCGTCACTCCCACACCAACAAAAACCTCAACATCTTCAGCTCTGCTACCTCCAGCTCCACCTCCTGTATTTTAGTTTCTAAACCAAACATCGCAGATCTCACCACAGTCCTAAAAACTCTCCCTTTCACTCTTGCAGATACTCTTCTATCACAAATCACTCCTACCATTCTTCTCCAACCACTCCACCCTGCCTGCACTCTTTTCTTCACTTCTCTAACACACTCCCCATTACTTTGCACTGTTGAACCCAGGTACTACCTGAACTCCTCCACCTTCACCACCAACTCTGTCTTACTCCTACTGACTTTCATTCCTCTTCTCTCCAGCACGTACCTCCACCTCTCCAGGATCTTCTCAACCTGCTCCCTACTCTCACCACAAATCACTATATCATTCGCAAACATCATAGTCAATGGAAACTCCTGTCTGACCTCGTCCGTCAACCTGTCCATCACCACTGCAAACAGGAAAGGGCTCAGAGCCGATCCTTGATGCAGTCCAACCTCCACCAGTCTGTCGTTCCTACTGCACACTTCACTGCAGTCACACTGTCCTCATTCATGTCCTGCACCACCCTACATACTTCTCTGGCACACCTGACTCATACAATACCACAACTCCTCTCTCAGCACGCTGTCGTACGCTTTCCCTTATCCACAAATGCACAATGCAACTTCATCTGACCTTCTCTATACTGTACTTCTCCAGCATCCTCTCTTTATCCTTTTAATTGCTGCACTCACTTCCTCCCTACTAATCCTATTCACTTCCTGCTTCACCATCTCCACACCATCCAACCTCTCTCTCTCTCTCTCTCTCTCTCTCTCTCTCTCTCTCTCTCTCTCTCTCTCTCTCATTTTCCTCATTCATCAGCTGCTCAAAATACTCCCTTAGAAGAAGTTTCTTCTAAACTTCTTCTAAACTCCATCTTTTAAACTCCATCTTTCCTAAACTGTGGAATAGTCTTCCTGACAGTGTTAGGTGCTCAGACACACTCTCCCAGTTTAAGTGCAGATTAAAAACATCTTTTTAGCCTACAAATAACATACGTCACATATCATAAACTTGTGCTCCAGAACATCTGATCACATGCACATTATCAACTTGTACTGTTAATATCATGAACAGCAGCTACGCTAATTTCTCTCCACTGATTCTCTTTCTCTCCCCATCACGAGGCATCCTGAGGTTTGGCCAGCTCCAGTCATGTCCCACCTCATGAAGATTATTGACCTTTAAAGAAGTAGATGCCGAACTCGCATATAGTACCCACATTTAAAGTACCAACCCTAACCTCCACTCTCCTACAGTTTTCCTTTTCTCTGTAGATGTCTTCATCCTCTCCTTCTCTTCCTTCGGCCAACAGTAGCCCAATTTCCACCGGTACTCTGTTGGCTAACAATACCTGTGGCAGTCTTTGGTAACCCGGGCCTCGACTGATCCAGTAAGAAATTCTGATTCGTGATATGCATATTTGATTTGGCACTTGTTTTACGCTGGTTGCCCTTCCTAACGCAACATCCCCATTTATCCAGGCTTGGGACCGGCACTAAGGCTTGTGCAACCCTAATGGTTGGGTTTGGTGAGTAGCCAAATATAAATACATGAACAGATTGTTATTATCAGACTTACATTTTGTAGTTTACTATAATAAAGGGCTTCATATGTCCAACTCTCTTAGACAACCTGTCACTGAAGAGATGTGAAGTCTCATTCATACCACACTCATATTTGGAGACTGTGTAACTTTATAATCATACCACAGAGAAACAGGACATTGTTGACACCAGGAGAGGGGATGTTGAAAGCAAGAAAAGATTTTGTTGTTCATTTTCTATTGTATCAGCTGCTGCAATAAAGCCCAACCACAGGGTAGTAATTCCACCGAGCTTTGGTGATATTTACCACCAAAATCTGGCTTGAAATTGAAAGTTCAATTATTTCATTTTTATTGTTATTAGCATTCAGATCTAGCATTTAGATATCACTAAAAGACACAAAGAACCTTTATACAACATTGCTGTAGCATATGATATAATCGCAATTCCAGTTATAGTTTATACTAAAGAATGCCATGATGTTGGTGCTAAGTTTGCTTTTATTTTATTAGATTTTGTGTTATTATTTAGCTATTGGAAATTAAAAATACTTTGTTTTTCTGAAAGTTGAGAAATTGAAAAGATAAATTTGAATTAACAGTAAAAAGCAGGGGTTGGTTCATGTGACAGAGTCTGCCTTACAAAAGTTACATTTGAAAGCAAGAACTGTGTGTCAGTGAAAATGCTTCGTAAGGCGGTTGGAATGTGAATATTTTTTTAATCACATCATGATAAATGTAGTGTTATCTTTAGAGTTGATTAACATCCTTTAAAGCATTCTGTTTCATTTGTGTCCTTGAGCCTGAAGGGTAGAAGAATACAGAATGCTTGATAAAAGGAAACAAAAAAGCACCACACTTTTCCAGTTGTTGGATGAATTCCAAAGCACACCCACTTGGCTGATTACACCTGCCTAATCTATACCAATGTTCATAAATCTGTCCTGCTTTCCACTGAGAAACAAAATTAAACCTACTGTACACCAGAAGGACAAATGGGGACAAACAATTGCTTTTTACTTTATGTCCAAAAGAAACATATGTATAGAAAAGCAATGGCAGTTCCTTGTTTCTATAGGGCAGTAGTTCTTGAAGTGGAGGACCGGAGGTCTGTGAAGCATAAGAGGTTTCTGTTTTAATAATGCGCTTCTATTCCATCATTATCTATTATTATATTTATCACTGAAATTCTTCTTATTGTTAGCCTATTTGACCGCTCACTGCTGAAGTCAGTGGATCTACAGGTAATTCAAACCTTAATGACTCAAAAACCAAGTGGGCCTTTAAAAAACACCAGCATGAATCTAATTTGTTCTCTCAGTGTAAAGCCTAGCACTTAAAAGCTCTGATTTTAATAAATAACCAGAGTATTTCTGCATTTATTTTTGGCAAATGCCCCAATACAGAGTGACTTCCAAAAGTCTCTATCAGTAAATACATCCTGATACAGACACACACACACACACACACACACACACACACACATATAATGTGTTCATAAAGCTCATCACTTTCTTTTGCCATCAACAACCACTTTTCCACATCGCTTTGCACCGTATCAACTGTTCGTGTTTAATATGTGTTTGTTTCTATCTTATAATTACACTGTTAATGTATGAGCCTTGCCACAAGTATTTCAGTTGCCAGTGTACTTATAACTGTGCACATGACAGATAAGCAACTCTTGACTCTTAAAAATAAACATGTACTCAGTGGATTAACAGTAAGGGATCTCTGACTGCATAAAATGTGGATCCCGTACATTACATTGTGCAGTCTGAATTGCATATGTATAATGTAAAAATATTTAATACCCTTCGTACAATTTCTTTACAAAATCAAGATATCGGTTTTAGTAGCCAACAGAAAGCCAGCACTTGAGATGAGATTGTACATAGAGAATTTAAATAACAGCAATAATTTGATCCTTTCCTTTTTAGTGCCATGTACAGCTACTAATGCTTAAAAAGGTTGAATCTAATCTAATAAAAATAAATAAATGCAATCACAATGTTCTTTAATCTTACTGTACAAACAGCCTTATTTTCTGTTGATCTGGATCTTTTGGGACACACCAAAATGGCAAAAGTGAGTCATGTTGTCTTACCCCTGTGAGCTGAATGGGAAAGGACTGACTGATGAGGAGTCACCCAGGGAGCACCATTAATGTCAGAGGAGGTTGATTCCCATTATCCTGATACCCGGGGAGGCAAATTCATTATACACTGTTAAACAGTGGGGGTGAAGAGGAGACAAGGGCCAGAGTTGATATGCAGCCAGATAGCCCCTTGGCTAATTAGAACACTATTCTCCCATAAGCATAAACCCTGGAGACACAGACAGCAACAGGAACAGTGGCCTTTCGTTACATACATTATGGGAGGAGCTGAGCCTCCAGTAACATTAAATCATATCTAACAACAAGCTATGTTTCAGTAAGAAAGTGGCCATTTATTTATACTACTTGTACACTTTTAATATATCTGGCTTCAGTTATAAGGTCGTTCAGTTATTTTTTGCTTAAAATATACAAGCTCTAAACAAGAAAGCATACAGAATCAAAACAATGAAAATTTTCTAGACACTAACTCACCTGATTGGTACGATTAAATCTTAAAAAAACAAAACCTTGTGAAGGTGATAACGTTCTAACCTAGTATCTCCAAAAATATTGGAATCTCTGTTAAATAATTAATGACTAAATATATTACACCATTAATGCATAGTAAAAATGGGGAGTGTTAGTTATACTGATTAACTGAAATAGTACCTGTACCTGTATCTAATTCTACATGATTATAGTACTGTAGGATTCAGAAGTCATGATTTAGTGAGTGGACTAGCTTTAATTGCATGGGTTCTGTTAAAGCAGGAACAGTAAAAAAAAGCACAAACAAGTGGGCAATATAGTTTTTATTATATAGAAGATATATTACAATATCATGATCAAGTCGTTACTTTAAGTTAATATGATTAAAAACAATCCATCGATCATGTACAGTAGATTATCCATCCCTCTGAATGAGCTGATAAAAAAACTAGTGCGTCAGTGTAAACGTGTAACGTAGGCTACTGCCAGCACCTCTGTCAAAGCTACTGTTAAAGAAAATGAAGCAAAACCATGTGACCAGTGAGAATCAAGCTGTGGTATAAGTTGACATTAAAATCCACCACAGTGCATTTTATCGCTTCTTCAGACGATTAGATTACTGCTTTATTTTTGGTAGATTTTATTTATCAAATAAATTTGTATTAGACCATTTATATTCAGCTAGATTCAGAACATGTTTTCACAAGGCAATTAAATCAATAGAATAAGGAAAGGAAATAAACCCATACTTGCCCTTAACCTGTACACCCATAACTACAGATATCATTTAAAGACTAAAAACTGAACTTTGTAATCAACAAACACACTGCATAGCTTTTCCCATGCTGTGTGATAGAACATATTTATGCACAGTAAAGGCATTTACACTTCATTAAACAATAGTATACAACAATTCTACAAGTAGGAATTATGGAAACAAAACAAAATAATATATATATGATTGAAAACAACAATAAAAAAAAAAACATCTCTCTCTCTCATATATATATATATATATATATATATATATATATATATATATATATATATATATATATATACACACACACACACACACATATATATATATATATATATATATATACATACACACACATACACACACACTGTATATATATATATATATATATATATATATATATATATATATATATATATATATATATATATACACACACACACACACACACACACACACACACACACACACACACACACATATATATATACATACACACACACACACACAAATAACAGTCTCTTAAGCTGCATATGGCATCGTATTGTTTCTAAAATAAATTACAGAAAAAAAAATCACAGCAGGTGGTTGGGTGGTTAGCAGGCTAAGATTTGTATTAATCTCAAGGCTCTGGAAAAAAAAAGAAACTGGGAAGATATTGGAAGTTATGTAAGATCATAATTATTCCATTGTGATATTAACCATATCAAATGTAGGGAGTAAAAACAGTCAAGGGCAATTATACTGAATGTTTAGTTAGGCAAAATAAGGATAATTACAATTGCTTCAATAATTTAGAGCTTAATAGGTATAATGGTAGTCTGGGAAAACCTTTCCCTTTGTGAAGTTGCATTACACAGAAGCGTTCTCTTTGGCATTGTGTTTCTTCATGTATTGCAATCACAGTTAAAACATACTAAAATCTGGTTACCTCCAGAAGAAATAAAATTCCCTTATTTATCCAACAACTGGATTAAAGCCTGAGGTTTACAGTGGGAGGAAATCACACTAAGGCTACATTCACATTACCAGCTTCAATACACATTTTTTTTAAATCTTTGCTCAAAATTGTCTATCTTGCCAATTCATATACATAACACACCCATGTCCTGAAAACTTCTGCATGAGCACATGAATATCAGTGATGCCTAATTCACATCAACAGAAAAAAAAGAAAATCCTTTATAATAGAAAAACAAATAAATGACCTAGAAAAAAAGCATCTGTCTGTTCTGGAAGTCAGCAAATGGTTCATCCTCTGTATATAGGGCAGCCGAGAAAGGGTTTTTGTAGCAATATTGCTGCACTGAGAGGTGTGTGTATACAGGAGAGGAGGTGGTGGAAGTGCAGAGTGTATAGAGAGGATTTCTTTTAGGAATGTAGCCACAATTGTGATTGGCTTTGCTCAATTCCAAAGAATAATACTCATAAATGTAAAGGAAAACATTAGCTTCTCCATCCTTCTTTCAGCACTTCTGTCATTTTGAAAAACACTGTATGCATGTTGTACACATTCATATTCACCTCTCTCATTCATATTGCAGAGTCAAATATGGAGCAGGTGTCTGATAGAGGACCACATACAAAAATGGCTAGGATCTTATTTGGGGAAAAACAAACAAACAAATTAAATAAAATGTCCACACTTCTGGGAACAAATCTGATCTGTCAATAAACTAGTTTCCTATTAGCTGTGCATCATTTTATCATTTCAGCCAAGTTTTCCTAGACCCTGATAAATATAAAAAAGTGAATTAATGCTTTACAAATTGGTTAAAGCAAATTACAATACTCAGAGCTTATACTAAAAATAATTCTAAAAAAGCAAACCTTTAAACCTTCACATATCTTATTATAAAAGGCACATATTTCATGTGTTGTAAATGTTCAACAAAAGTGTTGTACACTGCAAAGTGGTTCAATCTTTACCATAACAAAAAATAAAAATAATAATATTCAAAAAATGTTAGGTAGTCTATGTAATTATGTATTACTAAAACCCAGTATCTGTCCAGTGCAAATGTGAAAAAATGTATAATTTATCCAAACTGAATCAATTATAAACATAGCTATACACTGTTATTGGAAAAAAAGAAAATTCTAGTATTCAAAGGATATAAGTTTAACTGAGGTCTTCGCCTATTGCAAAGAAGAATTCTAATGATGACCTGAAGAACCCTGAGAGAAAATTGGCCACAACACAACCCTGTAAAAAGTAAAATGCATGTGGTGGTTTCATGGTGAATCAAATCAAGTACTCCAAGCTGATGCTCTTTGTTCAGGGAGTCTGAGTGAAAGTTCACTTAGTCAAACAGAGGCATGCATTTACAGCACTTGGCAATTTTGCTCTGTGTCTTGGCTTCTTGGTTTATCAGAGTGTCCTGATACTGTCCGTACTCCTCGATGGCGTCCTCCACGCGAGTGATATACAGCCAGGTCACAATCACACCAAAAAACTGAAAAAGAAAAAGAGTGAGTTATTAAATACTGTAGCTTTAAAAAGGTTAAGCTGGTGGAAAAGGCAGGCAGCTGGACAAGTCTGTACATTCAGGAAAGAAAATTGGGTTCTGAAATGTAAATCTGATGACTTTTCACATCCACTATTCATATGTTTTGCATCACAAAATAATTTTATGTCTTATATATTGAGACATATGTTAGTATTAGAATTCTCAATTTCTTGCCATTTGGATTAAATTCATGAACATTTTATGAACTACTTTATTATGAAATTAGGCAAATCTATATAACGTTATTATTCATATGGGCCATTAAGATTTCATTTCTGAACTTTTGACCTGTAAAACCAAAGCTCTTACTCTTTTATGAATTTGACTTTGTGTGATTTATTTTAAATATTCACATTCCTTATTTAAAAAGAGACGGTGTGATCTGTGTTGAAAATTGATGTACAATTTGTAATGGTTTACTATTGATAGCAACAATATAAAGGTTCCTAAAATAGTAAATATTCTGTAATTATTAACTCCTAAACCTCAAGTGTGATTTTTAAGGCGATAAAAGTTTTAATTATCCAGTGCACCTGATCTTTCTCCAAAATGAAACAATCCTAACATAGCTAGACAATTGTAATATTTAATCATTTTTAAAAACAGAACTCAGACATCTAAATAGCATCATTTAGGACTCCTGAGTGGCAAACCAGAAACATATTTGCTTTATCATGGGGTTGTTGCAAACTTTAAATCACAGTAACACCACATGTACTGGTGTTCATCTCTCCCCTTTTGATTAGTCATTAAACAACCATTTCGCCATCAGCAAATACATCATCAATAGAAAAGTGCGGGATCCGAAAATTGTTGAAATATTCATTTTTACTGATGATCTTAATATATATGCCAAAATCAGTAGCCTGTTGTCAGGCCAAGAGTTCCCACTTTGGTTTCAACAGATACTCAACTGATCCAGAATGCAGCTGCATGACTTGTTTTCAACCCACCTACTGTAGGTTCTCTCACACCACTAGCATATTTATAATAATATTTCTTTAGTCGCTATATTATAACTGAATAAAATCAAATCACTGATAAAATATTTTTAAAACATGACATTTTCCAGTGTGAATATCTACATCCAAGACCGAACATAATTCCATTATTTCCTGACGTTGTAATATTTAGCATCATTTTCATTTTTCCATAAATAAATAATAAAGAAAATGCCTATTTTTGTTAGTAGTTGATAATCGTTGCATTAAAAATGCCACTCTGTACACTATATTAACTGTATTAGCTTAATTATTAAGCTTAAAAAATATAAACAAAATGTAAATCTAGGAGTTACACTGTTTGACAATGACTAACTCTACCATCTCTTCTTGTGTTAACTCAAACTCACATTAGTTCTTTTTTGAACTTGCAGTGTTTGCTGGAGTTGGAATTCACATCAAGTTATTATCAGCAGTTTAACCCTTTTGTTGGTGTAAATATACCTTAAGCTGTTATTTCTTAACTTTTGAGTTACAACAGTTACAGTTACAACAGTTACAAAAGGATCATCATTAAGACACAAGTTCATTACTGATACAGTACAGTACTGATACAGTAGCAAATATAAGCTGTAACTGCGCGCGCACACACACACACACACACACACACACACACACACAAAATAAACATATGACAGATTCATTCGATCATAGCCTCGCCCTCTGCTGGATCCTGTTTCTGTTTAATGATAAAAATTGATTTTTTTAAAAACACAAACTGAAACCTCATCTAATATATCTAATTGCATATCACATCTCAAAAGAGTTTATACCTTTCAAACCTCTACACTTTTGGAAGCATTCTCTTTTCTAGATGGATTAATTTCACTATTTGTCAAAATAATGATTATAATAATGATACTTTCTACAAGGGTAGAAACAAAAAGCTGACAATGTTATTAATATCATAAAAAAGTACTGGCTTCATATAAAATCATATTCATATTTATACTTGTCATACATCCATCAGTGAGTCACCGGAGACACTTAAAATTCTTCAGCCGTTTCCTCGTGATAGCAAAGTGCTTATCATAGCTTGCTGCTTATGTCCTTACTGCCTCATTTCCTGTGTAGTGAACTGCTAGCCTAATGTAAACTCCGCAGTGTTTGAACTCCGCCAACAAACAGAACTGTAAAGCACTGCAAGTTGAAACTGTATTTGCAGAAATACGAAGTGAGAAGTGCAACATGCAACAAAACATGTGAATGTCAAGTTAAATGAACAATAATACACACGTCTCCATGTTTAGCACTGGGCAATGATGATCACTTCATAAAAAAATTATTATAAAATCAGAGATGGAGTGACTTCTGCACCCAGGTCTAAAAGGGATGTGTTTACTTAAAGTGCTAATCTGTTGGAACATCAGCACTTGCCCCCTTTTAAGCAGAACAGCTATTTTATTTAAAGTGTGCTTTGCTGAACGGGTGTTACATAATGAGCCTATGACTATGAACACTGGAAACACCATCTGAATTAATACTTAAATAAGCAGGATGATGTTTATTGGAAATGAAGGGTCCTGATCTGGAGGCAAACCCCTCATAAAGAATGTGTGTCTCAAACTGAACACACAAAGAATACTGTAAAGGAAGCAATCAATGTATGAAACAACTGTCTGTAGTTCAGGAATTACAAAATCTGCAGCTGACACTCTGGAGCAGCTTGTTATGTATAATCACATTCATTTATGCAAATTATTTAGCTAAACGCTCAACAACAAAAGGGAAGGATTCTATATAAATTTTTTTTCTTTTTATTTGCCCCTTCTAGCCTGATCTGTAAAAACGAGAGCTGTTTAAAAAAATATGCATTTATATCCATTTTAAAAACAGACCCCTCGTCTAAACAGAGATCAGAGCACTAGTCAGAAATCATCAGTCAGAAAAGGTGTGGCACCGTAATGTTATTCTAATAGTTATGCATAGATCATCATCTAGTCAGGAAAGCTGCTCTGGATCTTTGTTAGCAAGGAATGTTGTGTGCGGGACCATAACATTTTGGTGAATAATGCTAGAACATGTCAAGTTGGGACAGATAGTAGACACATAAAAAGCATCACTTCGAACTCCTGAATGGCAAACCAGAAAAATATTCACTGTATTGTGGGGAATATTGAGAGTATGAATCACATATATGATATTATATATATTAATATGTATATATAATACGTATATACAATAATATTCTTTAATTCTTTAAAAATCAATCAATCAATGTGATTTTTGGGATTTTTTTCCACATTTTGTCTCTCATAGTTAAAGTGTACCTAAGATGAAAATTACAGGCCTCTCTCATCTTTTTAAGTTGGAGAACTTGCACAATTACTGGCTGACTAAATACTTTTTGCCCCACTGTGTACATGTATACATGTACACAGTATGTGTGTGTGTGTGTGTGTGTGTGTGTGTATATATATATATATATATATATATATATATATATATATATATATATATATATAAAATATAAAGAACAATACTAACTAGAAAGTTAGTATTTACACTGACCCAGGACCACAGTTTGCATCTGATCATCACTGCACACCTCAACATCATTTATCTGTAATAAATGGACATTCATTGCCACCCAGATGAGGATGGGTTCCCTCTTGAGTCTGGTTACTCTCAAGGTTTCTTCCTTATGCCATCTAGAGGAGTTTTTCCTTGCCACAGTCGGCACCGGCTTGCTCATCAGGGACAAACACACTTTTAAAGAAAATCTTATTCATTCTTTATCACCGGATTATCTGTGTAAAGCTGCTTTGAGACAATGTTTATTGTAAAAGTGCAATACAAATAAAAATGAATTGAGTTTATTTTATTTTTGTTATGGTTCTACAGATAGATAGAAGAAAATTTCTGATCTTGTTTTGGATAATGACTGAAATCATAAATAATGCAAACTTCATATATAGGCATGGTACTCCATAGGCAAATGATGGTAAATTAATTATCCAGTGATTTATTACAGTAGTTTATACACAGGATATACTCACACTAAACACTGGCTAAATGTTTCGTTTAATTCATTTTATATCACCTTACTGATGGACATTGTACCAAAGCAGCTTTTCAGAACTAAATAAATTGCAAATATAAATGTACGTATTATAAATCTGTTCATGTACATTTATCCCTAATGAGTGAGCCAATTCGAAAAGTGGAAAGTAAAAAAAGATCCCTGATATGTTATGAGGAAGAAACTTTGAGAAGAGCTGGCCTCAACGGGGAACCCATCCTTATCTCAGTGACAGAATGTCATTTCATTACAGTTTCATTATAAAGGTAGGATGAATAAATTTTTGCTTAGACATTGTAATTAATTGCAAATATATTCATTCAAAAATATGTTGAATCTTCATTTTTTGTATGGAATATTCTGGACATTTTTACGTATGTGCAATCTTAAGGACCACTACATAGACAAAAGTATTGGGACACCTGACTTTTCTAGACAAACAATTGTTTTGGATGTCTTTGCATGCGATAGTATTAAAATTCCCTTTTACTTGAATTAGGAGACCCAAACCTGCTCCATCATGACAATGTCCCTGTGCACATAACCAGCTCCATGAACATATGGTTTACATGGAAGGTGTGGAAGTGGAAGGTCTTGAGTGGTGCTATAGAGCTCTGATTTCAACTCAATTTAACACCTTTAAAATGATTTGGAACACTGCCTGTACTCAAGGTCAATTCATTCTATATCAGTACCTGACTAAAGCCCTTATGTACCAAAGCCCTTATGGCTGAATGAGCCCAAATCTCTACAACCATGCTCCAAAATGTAGTAAAACATCTTCCACAAAGAGTGGAGGTTAATATAATAGCAAATTGGAACTAAAAGTGAAATGGGATGTTTAGTTGTGCACAAACATTTGTCCATGTATAATGATGTTAATGATAAAGACAAGAAACCAAACATCAAATTTTAAATTTGGCTCATCTTTGAGAGTGCTCAAAGTAGAATGTGATTTACTACCCATTAATGTTCATCCAGCCTTTTTTTTTTTAAGTTTAAAATAAAATGAGTTGAACATGACTAGCATCCTCAATAACAAAGTGCCAGTCTGCAATATCACACAGCTTCTCACATTCTAGCCTGCGGAGATGAACAACAGCAGACAACACCTAAACCTACAGCCATCTAGTAAGAACAAACTGTTCTGGTGTTTTAGAAAAAGAGATCAGCTACAGCAGCTAATAATAAAATGATAATATTTGTACCAAAAGGAGAATACAACAGTTTTACTTTGGTGTGTAATGGTACACAAAATTCATGGTTTTTAAATATCTGTTCGGTTCAATTTCAGTACGGTTAGGGGGAAGAAATGCAAAACATAAAATTGTTGTTTTTTTCTAAACACAGGTCAATATTATTAACATTTGTGAACAACAGTTTACATTTTTTTTGTATAATTTTACATAAAATGCTTGTTTGGTTAAATAATATATACAATTCTTTATTAAAAATTTAATAGAATAAATCTAATTAATGCAATATTCTATTTATTGTATTGATTAAATTGAGTAATTAATTAAATTGGCATATAATTACATTTATTTAAAAATTAAATAAATGGAAACATTTGATTATATAGTTTACATTCGTTAGACCCCATTTGGGTAATACAGATGTATATGTTAAGTGTTTGTTTTTTTTGTGTGACAAATATGTGTACCAATATGTGTAGCTACTTTGCATTTACAGATCTGAGCATCAGGTTTGTATTCATGTTTTAAAATGTTTTTTGTCAAGCATTTAAGATAAAATTTTCAGTGACGGTGTGTGATAAAGTAATCACTAAGAGTTTTAGCTGTTGCTTGGCTTATTTACTAAGTGCTCAATACATACAAAGTCCAAAGTGTAAAATAGCAGCATAAAGACAGAACGACTTTTGCTTCACATGGTGAAGATAATCACTTGTTATGAGAAGTTACTGAGCTGGCTATGTCTATCACCTCGTGCCAGCATTACATGCTATAAAAAAAGAGGAAATAGAGATGTGAAAATAAAGAAGTGTGCAACCAAAAATAAAAAAGTGCATGAAATGCTAAAGATGATTTTTCCCAAACAGGCTGATGTGTTATTTCTTTGAATGTTATTGACAATGACACAAAGAATATACAACAGTATTAAGGCATAATCACTGAACAGACAGCCAAATCATTATTTTCCACAAATAAGCCATCAAGCATAATTACACTACAACACCAGTTATTTAAATGCAGAAAAGTAAGGATGTGCCTTTCTACAATGCTGCCTTAGAAAAATGTCAATATTAATCGGTTTATTAAAACAATACAGTTGATAGTAAAGCAAAGAAAAACGTTCCTTTTATGTTTGCCTGTTCAGTTGGATTAATGAACTGAAAAGTGAGTGAAATATTAGAGCTTACTGCCTGTCAGTTTTATTCTGCACTGCTGCTGCTGTGAACAATGAATTTGCATGAAAGCACAACAGCCTTTCAAAATGTCTTTTCTTCAACGCATTCAGCTTTGCCTAATCAGCCTCTGTGGCACAACCATGAATAGAGTGAAAAGTTTGCATGCTATTACACATTCTGTGATACTCAATTATGATATATTGTACTGTTAGAGGAGCATTGACACCATGGATCTAAAAATATTTTCTTTTTTAATATTCAGAGGTAATTTATTTATTCATTCATTCATTCATTTATTTTAGAAATAATCCACCATGAGGTGGTCAGACACAAAGGCTTTACCAACCAAAAATGGATTATATTCCAATTATTATATTCTGATTATGGGATTGCGGTTGGGTTTTTTGGCATTCATCTTATGCCTTGTGCCAAATCTTACTCACGTTGAATTAATATATTTTCATGGAACTAAATGTTAGTGCTTACTTAATGTTAGCCCTACATTATACACTTAGACTGCCACAGGAGTCCCTGTTCACAAGCTGTTACTATAGAAATGTGTGTAAAATAGAAATGACATAGAACAAGGTACATTTTTTCAATTTTGATTACAGTAGCACTACAGTTTGAGCTGCAATCACAAATTTAATTAACACTGATCAATTAACGTCAAGAACTGTGGTATAATCTGCAAAAATAAAATAGACTTAATAGACTAGAATATCATTTCAAGGATTTATCAAGCAAGTAAAATGCTGAAAGGGTAATGTTTGGAATTTTAAACAGTGCATTTATGTTTGTGAGGAACTCGGAAAACTATTTTGATAAACCTTTGAACCCATTAGCTAATTTGATCCAAAGTGAATACGTTTAAACAACTACAATATGTTCCGCCGCTTTTAGTTTAAACTTCATTCCAAATAAAGACATTTATTTTGATGTTATACATTTTACCAAATGGGGACGAGTTTTAGAAACCTGCACTGAAATAATAAATAAGAGGAAATCATTATAAACACATTATACATCATTATAAAATGTTTTCATTACTCTGATAGGTTTGGGGGAACTGGGTGTAACAGCTATTTAGAAAACATGGGAGAGATTCATATCAGTGTTTATGAGAGTCTATACTGAACTTGCATTCCTCTGGTCAAAACTGTAATCACTAAGTTACCATAAAATAGCTCTTTAGCCACTGATTGCATAAACTTTTTGCACAGCTGTTTGACAAAAAAATAAATAAAAAATACAGAAGTTTGTTAGATATTTAATCTTTCAGGATCTGTACTTGGCCTGATTTCCTTTGTCCTGAGTTCTGTTAAAAAAATTCATCTTTCTGCTCAGGAAAAATTGAGAGAAGGACAATTCTGAAATTCTGAATTTCTTTGTTTGCCTTTTTTTATGTTTAGATGGCTGTGGCAGGATGCTGTTTTTATTATATGCTCAGTGAAGTCCAGAAGACTTTCATTTTTTCCATCTGTCAGAAGTCAGGTGAATTCAATTTATTCATGAGACAGATATGATCGAGTGGTTAGAATTAGTAGTTTTCTGCCATTGCCCATTGGACTGTAATGTCTTTAAATAAGTAGAACATATCTATGGTCCATTTGCAATTCTGACTTATGTTGAGCATGAGTACAGTAAAACCCTGTTGGACGAGCATAATTCGTTCTTGGAAATTGCTCGTAGATCCATTTGCTCGTACGTTCAAACAAATTTTCCCCATAAGAATGAATGTAAAAGCGATTGAATCCGTTCGAGATCTCATTTAAACGCTTATTTCTGCACTTATTAGTAATAATACTATACTCATTATATAGTATTTATAGCCTATTTTAACAAACAAATACACAGCAAATTACCGTACCGTACACATAATTTAACACTTACTCGTGTGGTAGTGGTTGATTGCGAGTGTGAAACGCTCGTACTTTTTTGACTATTTCCTTTTTGGTTTCAATGGTAATTCTATTTACTTTCGTTTTCCCAGACATTTTTTAAGATTTTTAGTGAAATAAAAATATAACACTAATAAAAAGTTACGTTTTTGCTGCACTAAACAACAAGAGCGACCGAGCGATACATCATCAACTAAGTGACTGATGCTACCCTCGGCCGAAAGCAGGGAACCGGCAGCGTGGGTTTGCTCGTGCCTTTGAAATCTGCTCACAAAATAGGGTAAAAAGGTCTCTCATATCTCCTTTTGCTCGTACTATTAGTTGCTTGAACAATAGAGTTTTACTGTAATAACAAAAACAAAAAAACACCACCAATAGAAACAAGTGGTAAAAATATACCACCAATAATAACAAGTTGGCAAATTAAATTCTGCATTCAAATAAGAGAATTAAGCAAATAATGTATTCTTTTTATTACGTTTTTGTGTATTGTAAATCTTACCTGCGGAACTAATATACCAAGTAGGATTCCAGCCATGGTCTTGTAGTTATCCATTAACCAGAGAAAGACAGCGTCAGTGCATCCTCGCACATTGATGGTGTTTGTGAGCTCTAATCTCTGATAATTCACAAACAGGAAGGAAACATTTACCATTTAAAACAGCTATTTACACATCCACTAGTATGTAATAAACTCAATAACACAAGTGACAAAAGCACTAGAGCCTACTAAACTGGCATACATATAAACCTTTGAAATTTATGTTAAATTGTATCTGTAAATACAAATCTATTGGGAAAAAAAACTGCATTGTGGTTTTCATTTGACTGTAAGAGATATTGGTAATTGTGAGTCAGTATTATCAGACATGAGAGTCATCAGACTTACATCTTTTTCAAGGACTTTGTATCCACACAATGTATTTGTAACTTCATTTGGCTGAAAAACAAATGAAAAGTACATTAGCAGAGACATGACAAAAAATGAATTTTGCTGCTGATACTGTACTGTGCTAATGCTGATTAAAACCCTTTTTTTTAAACATCTGTTTTACAATTTATACACAGATAGAACAGTTATTAGGTCACTATTTACACTTTTATATCCTCCCTTATACCAGTATATTCTTAAAATCTCTTATGATAACACTGGCACATTCTTTTAATGTCATTAAATGATAAATGAATGATTTTCAGTCAATTAATTTTACATTATTAAGCTTTTAAGAATTTCAATTAATGCATTAGCATAAACTCTTTCACCGCAACCACATTCAGGAGATAACCGCTAATCCTACAGAGTTCTACAAAGGTAAAGCGAAAAGAAATAATGTGTGCAAATTAACAACTAAGAAGAAAACCTGCTTCATTTCTTCAAATTATGTACAGAAGTTTGACTTGCAAATGAAGCACTAAGCCTCTGTGTCTGTCCAAAAAAGATTTCGAGTTAACTGTTAAGAGGAAACTCTCAGATGCAGGTGAGGAATTCTTCTTACTCTTCTCCCACAGTGCTCTTTAAAAAAGAGACCTCAAAAATGTTTCACTAGACAACATTTGTGTTAGACTTCTGTTTGGATGTTGACATGTACACCTTAAGAGAAGAAAACATGGACTTGGTTTAAAAATGCAGAAATCGATTTGTTGAAATTTGAGCAACTGAAAAAAAGATATCCAGTACTGTGCAAAAGTTTTAGGCAGGTGTGAAAAATGCTGTAAAGCAAGAATGCTTTCAAAAATAGAAGTGTTAAACTACTAATAGTGAAAAGTGGTAAAGAAGTGTATAAGCATGATTCATAACAACATATATAGACCTTGAATAAATAGGGTAATCTAGGGTCGGAATGGAAGTTGTCTAGATGGAAACAACTTGTTAATGAGATAAGTCAGAGAAAATGTTCAGACTAGTTCCCTAACTCAAATAACCAATTTTTGCAACTACATTGAGCAGAATGCATAACAAAGCCAGTCTAACTGTTATAACTCTGCTTTCTCTTATCAACACCCCAACTGGAACAGGAAAAAATGTACACACATGAAGTCGACTGATAAAGCCAAGTAAAAGTCAATCAGAAGTCAATCGATAAAAAACAGCAGGGTTTACTGGTTTCCTCACTTTGATATATCTTAAAGAAAAAAGGTCAAATCTAGTGCAAGCTTCAAATTTGCCTTCATTCCCACTGATGGGGTAAACTCTCATTTTTAGCTCAGGGTAAATTGTTTTTACATCCATTAACACTAACTTAAATTTACTTCAGACCAATTGAAAGGAAAGATGGTCATCATGAAGGAAAAATGCTGAAGGATAACAGCAATAAAATAAAGTTTGTCGCTAAAGCAGCACCAAATAAGGAATGTTTTGTGAGCAACAATCCAGAACTTGGAAATGCTAAAGCTCTTAGCTCTCTAAAAAAAACCCTCAAGACTTTTTCCTGGGTTGAATGGTTCTACGTGCTTCCATACTGTGTATTAATGGGAGGAGTTTATTAAACCCTGTTATTTTCGTTTTTCCAAAATATTGTAAATAAATGAGAAGACTGTTTATGTTTAATTATTTCTGTTAAGTTTTTACCAAGTAAGCAGTTTTGGAGGAATTAAGAATTTGCATTTGAAGAAACACTGAGAACTAAACAAGAAGCTAGACCAATAGATAACACAAAAAACCCACAAACATATACCGAGATATTATGTATATACTACTTCTCGATTACACACGCATACTTCCCCTATTTTAAAAACAATCAACTTTCATTGCAAAATCCAACTACTCATATATAACCATTATCTTATTAACATGTACTTCAGGGGTGGCCAACCCGCGGCTCGCGAGCCGCATGCGGCTCCTTGGCTGGTTTTATGCGGCTCTTACGTTCCTTTCGAAGTTTGTGTGTGTTTGATTTTTAATGTGCGTGTTCGCTTCGCTTGAGTTCAATACGGTATTTTTAAGACTTAAATGAGCTTGCCCCTACTGGGAAACTTTGCGGTATATCAGACCTTGGCATGAGGCCAATCATAAATTACAGGGATGCACAGAGAATTTTCGAAAATACCTAAATCCCCGAAACAACACGGCAGAAACACAATTGTAATGACGCAATAAAAAAGCGCAGCCAGCACACGGTTATCTGGATAAGAGCAACATATCTGCGGTGTGCGGATAGCTATTTGCAAAACATGCAATGCTGAAATTTCAAGAGGGGGTGTATCTGCAAAGAGTTTCTCCAAGTCGAGTTTAATTTACCACCTGAAATCCAAACGTCCCAATTGCCTTCTAAATATGAGAAGAACGCGGCGCAGAAAAGTAGTCAATCCGAGCATGCGCACTCCGTCTGTAGAGGACGTTTTTAAAAAGGCAGGAAAGTTTTCCAGTGATGGTGCCAAGGCAAAAGGCATAACACAAAAAATTATGGATTTCATTGCCATTTGAATTGAATTTTCTTTTCGGTGAATCTCTAAAATATTGTCATTGGTGTGGCCCTCTGACACAATTCAGGTTTCTCGTGTGGCCCCTTGTAAAAATTAATTGCCCACCCCTGCGGTATATTCATCTCACGCACATGCGCGTTTGATGAAAATACCGTATTGAACTCTAACGAAGTGAACACGCACATAAAAAAAACACACACAAAGTCTGTGTTTTCTACCCTGAAACACGTGAAATCAAAGCATCGATCTGTTCTGACTGACACACATGGGAAAGAATCTGCTTCGAGAAGCAACAACGGAATACGAGGCAGATTTGAAGGGGATTGTTCAAGGCAAGGAATGCCAAAATTTCCACTAAGTAACATGCATAGTAAAAAAAAAACGCTATTGTAAATTATTATATTTTTGTTTGTGGACTTGGTTAAACAGAGTTTGTGTGTCTGAGACAGTGCACACAATGTTCATTGTTGAAAATGACTGGCCTGTGGTCTTAGAACTGTAGGAGTCAATTTCTGTCATTATGTTGGTGTGTGACATTTACAATAAATCTGGCTGAGCAGAGGTGTGTGTGTGTGTGTGTGTCTGTGTGTGTAAGAGGAAGGGATGGGTGATGTTCATGTGTGCCCATGTGTATGATGTGGCTCTTTGCGGTAACACAGTCAAAAATGTGGCTCTCGGTCTCTGACTGGTTGGCCACCCCTGATTTACTTCTATTATTCTGTCTATTGATTTTAACTAAAATGGACAAAACTAGTTCCTATTTCATAATCTTAGTGAAGACATAAGACAAAACAGAATTCGATGATTACATATGCTGTGAAAATCGTTGCAATTCTTCATCACTAACAAAATCTGTACAGCAGTCAACAACAACATTTAAATCTTTAAAAGTTTGTAGAAAAAAAAAAAAAAAAAAAACAAGACATACCATGGTAGTACAGCATGTATAAGGCACTCCACAGGCCAGAGGTCCTGGGGCTGAGCATTTATGGTACATGTTCACCGACCAGTCTTTATACTCCGTCCCACCACAGCATTTGAACTAGAGGTGAAGCAAAATCATAAATAAAATATATTTCTGAATAAAACCCAAGACAGCATGTTATAAATAAATAAATAAATAAATAAATAAATAAATAAATAAAATACACCATGAATCTAAATATTCTAATAGTACAAAGACAATGGACTGTTAATTTGATTATCCAGACCTATTTAAATCCCTATAGTGATACCGTTCTGTGCTCCAGTGTTAGATGCTAAGGGATTATTACACTGACAGAACACATCAGACAACTCAACACTTCACTGTAATGAGCAGCCGGTAAGATTGTCTGGGTGAAATGAACCTGGGTCAACATGACATGATATAAAAGGTGAAATGAATTATCTCTGCCGCTTTGTATTCATTAGTGAGCCAAAGTTTTCAGGGGGAAATAAATGAATAGATATTAGTTCTCTCTCATTTCATAGAGCATTTGATTCAGATGCCAGGCCCAATCATATCTAAAAAAAATAATATATCTAGAGGCAATTATTTGAGCAATCAGTGGATCTTGTCTAACTAAATACAAAGTCTCTCCTTTGGCACATAATAATAAATTAAAAAAAATTAACAGCAGCAGCATGATCAATATTAAAACTGATATTATTAATACAAAAATACAACTACTACAAAACCTACTAATACTAGTACCATCACCACGACCATCATCATCATCCATCTGAGGTAAATGTCATTCAATAAAACACATCAGAACATACAACCTTGGAAAACAGACCATTGCATCAGTCATTACTTTCTTAGAGTGCCAATCCCCAAAGACTTTCTTTTTTCTACAATTAACAAAAAAGAAAAAATAATAAATTGAAAAACAACATATTTTAATTGGTTTAAACTTCCATGTCTGCAAAGTTGGTTATAACATATATAAACCATTCATTGGCCGCTCCCCCAACCTCTCTTTGAAAAGTAATCCGCCCAAAAACAACAGCTTCTAATATTAAAAACTATCCGCAAGGCAAAAAGTCAGGTGCGTTCACTGATCACCCTTGAAGAGATGTTTCTACAACTTGATTGGAGTCCACCTGTGGTAAATTCAGTTGATTGGACATGATCTAGAAAGGCACACACCTGTCTATATAAGGTCCCACAGTTAACAGTGCATGTCAAAGCACATCCCAAGCAATGAAGTCCTAGAAATTGTCTGTAGACCTCAGAAGACAGGATTGTATCAAGGCACAAACCTGGAAAGGGAAGAAACATTTCTGCAGCATTGCAGGTCCCAATGAGCACAGTGTTCTCAATCATCCGTAAATGAAAGATGTTTGGAACCACCAGGACTTTTCCTGGAGCAGGTTGTCCAGGCAAACTGAATGACTGGGGGAGAAGGGCCTTCAGGCCTGTATGGTAGAGTGGCCAGACAGAAGCCACTCATCAGTAAAAGGCACTGGAGTTTGTCAAAAGGTACCTGAAGGACTCTCAGACCATGAGAAAGAAAAGTGTCTGGTATAATAAGAAAAGATTGCACTCTTTGGCCTGAATGCCAAACGTCATGTCTGGAGAAAACCAGGCACCACTTTTCACCTGGTCAATACCATTCCTACAGTGAAGCATGGTGGTGGCAGCATCATGCTGTGGGGATGTTTTTTAGTGGTAGGAACTGGAAGACTAGTCAGTATCGTGGGAAAGATGAATGCAGCAATGAACAGAGAGATAATTGATTGAAAACATGCTCTGAACCTCAAACTGGTCAAACGGTTTAATGCCCCCCATCCAACTTGATATAGCTGGCGAGGTCCTGCAAAGAAGAATCAGTGAAACTGCCCAAAAATAGGTGTGCTAAGCTTGTAGCATCATACTCAAAAAGACTTGAGGCTGTAATTGGAGCCAAAGGTGCTTCAACAAAGTATTGAGCAAAGACTGTGAATACTTATGTATGTATGAATTGTTTTCGTTGTAGAATTTCAAGGAAAATAATGAGTGTAATCCATTTTGGAATCAGGCTGCAACATAAAATGTGATGAGTGATATGTCAAGTGCTTTAAATATTTTCTGGATGCACTGTAAATTACCACACTGAAGACTTCACAAAAAACACCTACAGTATACACATAATTAAAGTGAATGACAGAATAAGATATTTGCCTTGCGGCTGGAACTACTGCCAGAGCAGAAAAAATTTATCCTATTACCAATCAGATTCCATATTTGAACAACATCTACTGAACAAATATTATATCACAAAATGTAAGTTTACAGGCAAAAACCTGGTGCTTCATTCTAGCTATAATAAAAAGCTAAATTCAAAGATACTCATTATTTGCAAAATGTAAGCATTTAACAAGGATAAGTTAATACACAATCAAAAATCTATGAGTAAGACAGTGCTATTACTGATGAAACTTGCAATACCATTAGAAAAGAACTATGCCATAATTTATCACTATAACATTGTTATTGTCATGGGGCCCAGCCCTACTTAACATAATATAAATGATGGATGTGACAAAGCTATAATGTTTTGTAATGAAGTAACTTATCAGCATTTTCATAAGACACATATTGAGAGCTTGTCTGACTGATTCCCAAAGCTCTGACAGATTACAAATTGCCATTAACTGCTGTCTTCAGCTAGATGCTTGTAAACTGAGATCAAGAGGTGAAGACTAAGTGAAGCACAGAGAGGACTGCTGTTCACTTTCTTGGTGGGCATTTCAAAATAGTGAACAACTCCATACCGCAACCTAAACCTTGCTGTAATGAATTCTTAAACCACCCTGATTTACTGCCAAAGAGACATTACACTGCTGTTTGTGTGTGCAGTGTGTGTTTGAATACAGATCAGACAGGTGGAAATGTCAAAATGCTTAATTTGAAGCCCTTTAAAAAGGACAAATATGCATAATGTGACTGCTGACAGGCATCAGACATGAGAGGCAATGATCATATAAACCACTAGCAACAACAATTTATTTATTTTTTTTGTAAATTCTGAAATAATACATTACTCTTTATTCAAACAAGGGTTACTATCTTAGAATAAATTGTGAACGACTAAAAGATCACAGCAAATACGCTGCATACAGATTTGCACACCACAGCCAGTAAGCAGACAAAGTGCAAGAGCTCAGGCTGTTGGCATTCAAAGAACTATTTCAGGATTTTATGAATGCACAATGCTGCTCTCTACTTCAAGCAAGGATAAACATACTGTGTGGACATTTCTGCTGTGTACATTAAGGTTTGCTCACACACATTAGACTGAAATAGGTCTTACAAGCAGCCTTTACTAGCTAGCGGGATGTTACTTAGACTTGCGTGTGGTATTAGGACTGATGCAATCAATCGGAGATGTACTCAAAATAAAATAAAAATATAGTCAAAAAATATAGAGTGCAATAAATGTCACTTCAGTACTTCTTTATTTACACAGGATGTGGAAGCATGTTATTAAAAACCTTTAGTCTACAGGATAGAACGCTGAAGAAATCAACTCTTAATCTGGAAGCCTCTATCAGGAAGTCCATATTCACAAAAAAAAAAAAATCAGATTTTTCCCTTGTGCCCAAGTCCACTTTAAAGTCATGCTAAGAACAATGTTTACTAAGGACTTAGTTAAGAAAAATCATAGGTTTGATCTAGATGCTACAGATGATATGTCTAATGAATTGATATCAGCAGTGACACAATTCAAACACTGCCATATTAACTTTTTTTTAAAAGTTGTCTAATGTATTCAAAAAGGAAAGTCCAACTAATTGTTAGCTTATATTCATATTCTGAACAATACCAAATAATTAAATGATATTTAAATTAATTTCCTTTCAAATAGACAAGGCTTGCCAAACTTGATGGCATTTCAGGGGGTTCGAGATACAGTGGAGGAAATGGAAATTAGTCTGTCTATCTTTCTATCTTTAAATGGATCCCACCATTTCCTCTCTAATTTGGTCTTGGGTAATTTCCAAACACCTACCCCATGACAGACACCTACCAGGGAGCATCCTCCAAAACATATGAAACCAATATACAGCATCTTTTCAAATTGCTGTCAGGCTAAATCAAAAGGGCAATGATCTACCTTCCATATACATGAGTTTTGAGACTTCAGTGAATTGCCAGTTTTACTGTGATTGACAGGATTAAAACATTTCTTGCTTTATTGAACTTTATAGATGCCTGTCACATGGCAAGAATTCAAACTTGTGATCATCCAGACTACATGGTACATTACCAAATACCCTAACCCTTTTCTTTGGTCACTCAGGAACTTCAATATAAATCAATCAGTTTAAACATGTACTAATTAAATCTGTCAAGAAACTTGTCCTTCAGCTGTCAAGAAAGCTTTTATGATTAGCAGACATGTACCCCAGTGTAAACAAGAACATCTACTACAGGGGATTTTAATCTTATTTGAAAAGAGCAGGTGTGGCTGCAGGCCTTCATTACAATGAAGCAGAACCTGATTTCCCACATTTAATAGGTTGATCTTAGTCTCTAATAAACTATCAAGTGTGTCTCCAATTGGCTGTAATAGAAGCCTTCATTCACACCTGCCCATTGGAAATAAGAAAGAAGACACTTCATTAAAAAAACAACAAACACAATCAAAGAATGTGCAGTCCAGTTTTATTGAAACCCAAATTATAAAGAACTGAATTAACAAGCAGAATATAACTGTCCAAATCCTGACCGCTAGAGGCATTGCTTCACATACGGTAAGGTGACTGTATCCCTTGACACTATACCTATTGCACCAATCACCCATTACAGAAACCATTAAGATCAAACATTAACTCGACTGTGATGTTTATTGCCTGCATCAGCTGTTTTCTTATTTGGTCTTTATTATACTAAATTACATCTGCTATTGCAGCGTTCGTGCATTTTAGCAGCTGTTGTGCATTTAAGCTACAGTACAAGTCTACACAGGGTGTAATTTTTCTCTCAATTTTTCTTTCTTCAATCTCTCAATGAAGTTTTAGAATATGTTAAAGACAGGTGAGCTAAGAGGTGGTGTTAATTCAGCCATTATATGATTTGCAATCTATGAATATCTCTTTAGAACTTGCAGTGATAATGTCTTAAAAGTAATCATATGGAATTAACATGAATTGAACTTTAGATTTCTTGAAATAAAACTGTTAACTCTCGAGCACTTACCTTTCTTTGAACAAAATCCATGATGTTTTTGAAGTCTAGATCATCGTAGTAATTCACCATGCCTTTACGAACATTTTTATTAAGAAGATCCACTGTCTGATAAAGAAAACATTGTCATTTCCAGTCCAAACTCTTATTACAAGCAAGGATTACTTTTTACATTTATCTTTTTAACAATAGCTATGGTAAAAACCATTATAAGGCCATTAAAGTCTGAAATCAGCCCAACATTAAAAACTATTAAATTTAGAGAGTATTCATTCTATGTTTGCTTTCCTGGTGGTCTAGTAGAAAATAATCTTGTGCTCTCATTAGGGGCTGTGCAAGCCAATTCTGCTCCAAGCCT
This sequence comes from Silurus meridionalis, assembly GCF_014805685.1. Taxonomy (NCBI): domain Eukaryota; kingdom Metazoa; phylum Chordata; class Actinopteri; order Siluriformes; family Siluridae; genus Silurus; species Silurus meridionalis. The sequence continues at coordinate 11,135,683 of NC_060885.1, read as the reverse complement.
GGCTAAAAAGGAGCAAATAAAACCTGTTCCAAATCAAAATTGTGGCTCCTGAAGAACCAGCTGAATGACAAACATTTAACATCAGTCACTTTATGCTTAGAGGAACTTTTACTAGAAAATTTCTGAACTATGTAATGAATAGTCACACTTGCTGGCTGATTCAGTGGCAGTTTTTGCAATAAATGCAAAATAAATAAATAAATAAATAAATTGTTCTAAAAAGGTAACAGTAAAAAGTGTAAAAATTGTTTGCATATCCAATATATTTTCAGTAAGTTGTTAACATATTAGATGTTTACAGAATATTAATTACAGGATATATATTTTAATGTACATACTATATGGTAGTGCATCCATAATTATGGTATTTGCAAACTATTGAATTTACACTATTAAAAAAATACATTCTAATTTATTAATGGCAGTCTTAAAAGGGGTTCACTGTTTGATGTAGGAATGGTAACGGTATAAAGGTTTATAATGCGTTTTTCATGTAGCCAAGTAACAGAGTTGTGTAGGTCCAGCAGCAATGCATTACATAAAAAGAGAGATAACTATACATACATCTCAATCGTTGAAATACTTGTCTGATACATTTGATTTTAGCTTGAACAGGAGTATAATAAAAGCAGTCTTGAAATCATACTCGTCATACACACCACTTTCATTGAGTGCATTTTAAACCAACTGCACCCAAAGTGAGAAACTGAGACCTACTCTGTTCCTGAATAGCAGCGCCACAATTCCGCCCAAGAGCTCCAAAACAAGACAGAGTGCCAGCGTGTAGAGGAACTGCAATAAGACACAGAAAGACAAAAAAAATAAATCAATAATTTACATTTAAGAACAAGGGGTGCTTCGAAAGTAAAGATAAATTGTGCTATTGTTTTGTTTGGTCGAGAAAAGCAAAAGAAATAAAAATTGACAGCATTGTGAAGGGTCACAGCCTTCAATTATCTTTCTTAGGCCTGAAACACACCATTCCCTTAATGGGGGTTCTTGCTCTACATGCTCGAAAAAAGAAAAAGAAAAAATCTAAGCCAGTATATCTGAGAGAAGAGAGTAAGTTCAGTGCAGGATGCAAAGTGAGACAAGCTTATATATACATACATACACATACATACATATACACACACACACTATACTATATATATATATATATATATATATATATATATATATATATATATATATATATATATATATATATATGAAAATTATTTAAAAAACATTTTTGTTCTAATTTTTCTGAATGATGGCTATATAGATAAATATATATATATATAAAAATATGAAATATGTCATTATGTTAGCAGGAGCAGACAAAAGTACGTTAATACATTTCTCTCTCTCTTTGTTACATTCTATGCAAATATATCTGATGACCCATAAAAATGTGCAATCAAATGTCATAGGTCTGATTACTCTCACCTGAATGAACTGTATTGTGATAGCAGACCCCTGATGAGTGCATGGATATGATTAGTCTAATAGCTGAGCCACTTCAGCTACATATTAATTACTCATTTGACCTGAAAAAGTTTTTTCCCCATTTTCTATTCTACCAGAGTTTTCTTTTTAGCTTCAGCTGCACTTTAAATCCTCTATTTGCATCACACCATCCTTCTTCGGGTCTTCATAATTTCTTCATAAATCAGCATCAGCTAGAACTCACCACTTTGAGGAGAGTCAAGTTGTCTCGCAGCGACGCCAACACGCCGATGAAGGAGACGATAAACATGACAATCCCCAGCACAATCAGGATGATGGCTGGAGCAAGGAAGATACCTTCCAGAGTTTTGTAGCGCTGCCTCTCAACTTCAGCATAAATGCCAATTGCCAAGATGAAGCCACCTATCAGCTGAAACAGACAGTCAGCCTGGGTTATTTATTTCATTGTAAATGCAAACTGCAAGGTGCCCTGTGAATTAAACAACTACACACAAGAGATATAGTTTCATACATGAATCAGGTCTTTCTGCCCCCAATGTATTTATTAGAGGTGTAATGGTATGGAAATGTTGAGCTTTTGGTTGCAATGCAATGCTTTTTATGTGCGAAACATAACGTTCAATTCGCTAAGCTAAATAGCCAATTGTAGTTCTCTTTCTTAACATTCTCTTTTTCCGCCCCTGATAAGACATACAAAAACGGCTGAAAAACAGCTGCGACCAGAGCCCACAATGTGGGAAAAAAACTAAAGCCGATCGACTTGTGTCCCAGGCATAAAGTCCTTATATATTTCATATGATGCTACTTTAGGCAAGAGAAGAAGAGTAACATTTGGAGAGAGAAGGAGAATAACATTTAGAGAGAGAATACGAGTACATTTCTTTAACTGTATTGTTAGCGATCCTTCAACCAGCTGTAGTTTGGGTTACAGGTAGGCACGGGAACTAAAACCTGCTAACAAGTGCACTGATTGGAGAGGCTCGTGTTGTTCAATTAATGTTGAATTTAAGCAATTTTCTTAGCTAGATTTTATGTGATGAAGGGAGAAAAAAAGTAAATTGGCATTACGTATTGGATATCAGCTGCCCTGATTTCTAAATGTCAGCATCGGCCAGAGAAAAACCCATATCTGTCGACCTCTAGTATTTAGTGGCAGACCACAATTTTGTTTAGTCTGTGTCTCACATTAAGTGCATTTTTTTATTCTTATTAAAATAGAAAACATACACAACAATGCCAAAGAAACTAGAGATAGCACAGTGTCACTGTGGCCACTCACTCCATACCAGAAACAAGATTTGTTTTGCGCATGCATGAAAATGCGAAAGTTCTTAAGCGATTTATGTACAGCTTCAAGAATTTCTCTTAAAAAGCAGAAAATCCTGACAATTCCACACATCGAGGGAGTAAATAAATGAAGGATGGAAGGAATGAGAATTTTGTTCAAGTATACTGAAATAAGTAGAACAGTTAAATAGATTATATCTTTAGAAAATTAAATATTAAATGAAAAACGCATCTGTATTATCAAAATGTGGATTAACAAATGTAAACTTTTTAATTAGATTTTTTCCATTTATTTAATTTTATTTACTCAATTTAATCAATATAATAAAGTCTATTGCAACAATTACGTATTCTATTCAATATTTCTGAAATATTATAAAAAATTATCTATTATTTAACTAAGCAGGCATTTTATTTAAAATTGTTTTAAAAATGTAAACCGTTGATGTTCACAAATGTTAATAATAATAAACTGTGTTAATAAAAAACGACAAGCGATTTCATGTTTTGCATTTCTTCCCTCTAACCGTACCGAAATTGAACCGGACCGTGACATAAATACCAAGGTACATACAAAAATGTGAATTTTGTGTACAGTTACACCCCTAGTATTTATTACATAATTTAGATTGGAAATTATTTTTAAATACTAGCAATGATTCAAGACTACTAGGATAACATACTAAAACTGACCCCAAAATAGAGTGTAATAAAATACAGGGCAAAATATATATAACAACTTGACTTAGTATAAAGTCTCTGGAACTGTACTGGAGTGATAAACATTCTTCCACAATATATTCCCTCAATTGGTGTATTGATGATGGAAAACACCAAACCCTAAATATTCCCATTATAATTTGACAACATTGAAAGCCATGCCATACAATTTACATTATTTTCATTCTTATCAAACCAGTCAGTGCTGTCTTTAGTGCATGGGGGTGGGATTATATGCGGAGGGACCACACCCACAGTATTCAGAGATGTAATAGGAGTGTTTCATGTTTGAATACCTTGAAAGATTTTATGGCAGTTCTAAATGCGTGTGTGCTGTTCACATGAGTTCGTTGTGAGGGTGACAATATTGTGTTATAAGAATGTCCATAAAAAGTGAATGAAGTAATCATTACGATATTTATCTGCCCCCGTAATGTCATATTAATTCCCTCTTCTGTTTGAAAGCTTCTACCAGTAAGTTACACTGTAAGCACTGGGAATATCAATATGACAGCTGAAAAGAAGGATCTGCTATTTATAAGATGTAATTTCCCTACCATTACTAGCATGCTAATGTAATCATTTTCAGTAGAATGGTCAAAGGTATTTTATAGCAACATTATTAATATGGGAATATTGGCTCATAGTAATTGTCCCTTAAATGATTAAATAACAAATGATTAAACCGCTTCCCCTACTCCAATATTAATTCCTCACTACCCCATTGCTCAGGATAGAAATGCCTCATTATAGGGTAAAGGTAATCAGTCAGAAAAACAAGTGACTTCCCTTTTACAGTCAAGTGGACCCAAACAATGCCAGCAAATGCCACTGGGTTTCCCTTCAATTTGTCACTAATCAGTATATAGTCAGTAGGAAAGAATGAGATTTGATGTTATAGTTGGAGAATATTCACAGAAAGAGAACAAAATATTGTCTCTTTTTTCCCCTGTACAGTAATCTGAGAGTGTATATACCATATACATTTTTATTGCTCTAAAAAAAAAAAAAATACTACCATCTCTGCTTATCATTTTTACAGTTAATAAAATCCCGTTAAACAAGCGTATTATTATCTGAAAAAAATGTTTTATGTTTATTTAACTCTGGGTCTTTCTTTGCCCTCTGTCATCTATGGCTTGGTCAATAGGTATTTTTTATCTGAATCCAGAGTTGTATTAAATTCCATAAAACTCTAAAAAGCTGTCTATTGTTTAAAGCTCTAACCTAATAAAATCGAAACCCGACATAAACCTTAGTCAAATCAATGTATATGACTGATATCTACAGAAATCAATATGATGAAAAATGAAGGTCTAATGCAATTCTGGCTGTTTAATTTACGCAGTCATTTTACAGGGTACACATGGTTGAGATCAAGTTGAAAATGTGCTTCTGTAATCTCCTAGTAAACGTGAAGCACGTCTGTAATTACTTAATGGTGTAATAAATTAATTAGCGACATAATGGCGTGTGGATAATTACAAAACCCCTCTCATGCTAAATCACCTCGCATGCATTCGGGTTTTGCCTGAAACCAGCGAGGCTAATGGTCTTACACATAGGCATGAAGATCTTTTCCTCTAATCAGGACCACCATTAAGATAAAAGCAGTACAGCTTCTCAGTCTCAAGTTCTTTTGATTATTCATCTCAATTCATTATATAATTCTGTACATTCATCATCTGTAAAAGAATTTACGTCATTTGGCAACATCTAACTGTTTACTGAAAAGTATTTTCTTTAGCAAAAATACAAAACGCGCTCGCTCTCAAACCAGGGTCTATAAAATAATTCTTGTAAGATCAGTTCATCTCCAACAGAAAAAACACTTCTTGCAGGGATTTAAGAAAAGTCGCTTCCCAAAGCCCTGAAAAGCCTGCTTGAAAACATCAGCAGAATTGTCATGACCAGAGTTATGGCTTTGCAGGATGTGTCACATTTTAAAAATAAGCTTTAAATCAGAGTTGGCCAAATCCATTCCAAATCCAATCCAGTCAAGTTTGATGACTTCCCTGATTAAAGATACAAGATGAAAATCATCAATTAACCACTAGTTAATTTCCAGCTTTAGTTTGCATATTTAAAAAAGGGAAATGATCAAACTTTGATGCACTCTCCATCGTCTCAGTCCTGGACTTAACAGAACTAAATAAGTCTGAACCTGAAGCTTATTAGAGATATTATAAGTGATATTTCAGTGGCCCAACGTAGGTGTTTGATAAAATAGCATAGAAGAGCTGATAAATACACATTAGGATTTAAAAATATGAATCAAAGTAACCATTGTAGCCAAACACAAACATGTATGTAAATCAATTATATGAAGGCAGCTCATTGTACTGGAGATTAGTAACAGGGGTGGAAAGATTAGGAAAGAAAGAAAAATGGTTTATTTATTCAAACTGCCGTTTTTGGTCTGGCTTGGAAAACCGGTTTATAAAAGAAAGTCGGAAGGTTTGAAGACAAATAATAAAATGTATATGTTTATTCTTACCACATTAAATTCCAAAGTGCTATCATGAGCACCACTAAACCAAACAGTCATTTCAGATAAACAAATTGCTAATGGTTGTGCATTACAAGCTCACTTTTAGGGCACAATTCATGACTATCGAATTTAGTAACCTTGAAGAAGGCTGAACTAAGAAAATATAAACATTTGCATAACCTGAAAGTCAAATATTTCCATATGAAACAATGATAACCATCTCCAGTGGTTCTCTCTACTTGAACTTGGTAAGGTAGAGCTTAAAACTATTTCCATTAACACTTGGCAAAGCAAAACTTCACTCTGGGAAATGCCCCCTCTCGGATAATTGCTTTTTATCTAAGCCAAATTAAACAAGGTGCAGAGAACTGGCGTGACTGGGTGCCAATGATGACCTTTTTACAAATCCAAAAGGAGAAAGAGAGATCATTCATCAACAGTGAAAATGAGAGGACGCCGCCCTGCCTGTATTAGTGGAATAGAGACAGAAAACAATCCAGACACAATAAATCAGAGCTGCACAGAGATAAGCCCTCGTATCTGTGCAGGCCATGTGTGTCTATAAATGATGGAGGAGACAAGTGATAACGTCATCACTGAAATCATATTAATAATAAAATGTGACTTCTTTATACTCATATATAGATAGAAAAACAAAGCCTCACCACCAGGAAATACCCTATACCTTCATAATACTATATATATATATATATATATATATATATATATATATATATATATATATATATATATATATATATATATACACACACACACACACACACACACACACACACACTGTATGTGCATATATACATAAGGTTTTTTGCATTTCTATAGTAAGAGCTCATTCACAGGGACTTATATGGCAGATGCACAATATAACCTAATACAGTACAGCAATCAGATTTAAAAGAAACATCTTATGTAACTTATGTAACTATTATGTAATCTTGCTCTGTTTATATGTTTGAGTTCAGTGTAAGGAGATGTTTATTTCCAAAAGGAGTCACAGATGTCAGCAGTTTGTAACAGGTTGTTTTCTGTCATCGATCTCCATGTGTCATCTTTAAACAGACAGACAGCTAGACAGACAGCTAGACAGACAGCTAGACAGACAGCTAGACAGACAGCTAGACAGACAGCTAGACAGACACAGATATAGCAATTTATTAATCTGCCAAAGGAGACTGGGTGTTACAACTGCCACAACACAAGTGAACAGGAAAGACTTTGACCTAGCAATTCACAAAACTTTAAGAGTTCTCGGTAAATATACCACAAAAGAAAAAGAATTAAAATGTATCTATGAAAGTGTGTGTGTGTGTGTGTGTGTGTGTGTGTGTGTGTGTGTGTGTGTGTGTGTGAGAGAGAAAGAGAGAGCGAGAGAGAGAAGCACATGATGAGGGAATTGCCACAGAAGTTGTAACAGAAACAAACTTGTGTCTTTAGTCTTACACAAAATAAAACATTGTGTTGTTTAGTGATGAATGTGTTTAAATAAATGTTTTATTTAACAGGAAAACTATAAACCCTAGTTTTAAACTGCAAAAATATCTATTCTCATTTTTTTATCTGAACTTTTTTTCTTAGTAATTAATTAGACATATGAGTAAATGCAGATATATTCAGTTACTATTTAATCAAATGTCAAATAATACATGTTCAATTAGTTTTGTTAACTTATTCATGGTTTCTGAATGATTACAAATAACCAATACAGTAAACAATGCGACACAAGGTTACACACGTGCAACATTAAATGCTTACCAGATTTAGCCACATTGTTGTGCTGAGAGCTTTTCTGTCAGCACTGTATTGTGGTTTAAAAGTGGAAGTACAGGCTCAGCTGCCTTCAGGACTTATTGTTTAGGTTCCCAGCAAAACATTGCAAAAGTGTATACACAGTGTCCTCCATTTGACAAGAAACAGGAGCACAGTGGTAATCCTACCAGGCACTAGAACCTAAAACAATGTAACAGCATTTTTGTCCTTAGATTTTATCCTCTGAATTTGTTTAATTATGAATCATTAATTAAAAAAAAGCAATTAAGAAGCCAAAATTAGACTTTACTAAAAACAAAAACCATCTACATGGTGATTATTAACTGTACATTACTAGTAATGTAGAAAATTGACTTCTGATGCTTCATGAGTTGATTCCTTCCACTGCAAATAAACATCTACAAAAAACCTGCTATCCTGTAAATATGTACTGTAGGTGGTATTATTTACTCTGGCACTTTAGAAAGTACACCGCAGAACTTTAGGAGCTGCTAATCACCAAAATACTCCTACTAGTTATATAGTATTACATCATTTAATATATAATTTTAATGATAATATAAAATTGGATTATATAATCTAGAAAGTAATACTCTCGCCTGAATTAATCTGGTCTTTAAAAAATAAAAATAAATCATGTGTGAAGTGCACAGAGGTCAATGAGATGACAATTTAAAAAGAAGACGGAGAAATTGATCTACTTCCCAGTTTGAAGAAATGTTTTGACCCATTAGGGGTCACCACAGCGGATCATCCGTCTCCATCCCCCCTGCCCCCTACATCTGCCTCTTTCAAACCAACTACCTGCATGTCCTCCATCACCACATCCATAAACCTCCTCCTTGGTCTTCCTCTCTTCCTCCTTCCTGGTGGCTCCATCCTCTGCATTCTCCTACCGATATACCCCATGTCCCTCCTCTGCACATGTCCAAACCGTCTCAATCTAACCTTTCTCCCCTTGTCTCCAAAACGTCCTACATGAGCTCTCCCTCTATTAAACTCGTTTCTAATCATGTCCATCGTCATCACTCCCAATGAAAACCAAATCATCTTCAGCTCTGCTACCTCCAGCTCCACCTCCTGTCTTTTACTCACTGCCACTGTCTCTAAATCATCCAACATCGCAGGTCTCACCACAGTCCTATACTCTTCTATCACAAATCACTCCTGCCACTCTTTTCCACCCACTCCACCCTGCCTGCACTCTTTTCTTTACTTCTCTAACACACTCTCCATTATTTTGCACTGTTGACCCCAGGTACCTAAACTCCTCCACCTTCTCCACCTCTTCTCCCTGCAACCGCACCACTCCACTGCCCTCCCTCTCATTTATATACATGTACTCTGTCTTACTCCTACTGACTTTTATTCCCCTTCTCTCAGCATGCATCTCCACCTCTCCAAGCTCTTCTCAACCTGCTCCCTACTCTCACCACAAATCACAATATCAAAGTGTTGTTGTATGAAGCATCAGGGTTCTGGAGGGACGTTGTGTTATTTCACTGTGCACTGCATCAGCTATATATGGTTGAAATGACAATAAAAGCGTCTTGACTTGAAAAATCATTCGCAAAAAATGTTTAACTAGTGATGTTTCATTTTGTTACAGTTAGTTAGTTTTGTTTGTTTTGTTATATGTTGCAAGGACACATTGCCTTGTTTCTAGTGTTCTTTAGTACACGATACTGAGTTATCAGTTTTAATTCAGGTCTATTTCTGATGTTAAATATTTTATGAACTAAAACTACTAGCTTATGCTTATATTTGATTTATCAAAAAATGTATTGCAACCACTCAATCTTTCCACTCGATTTTGTGTCATTAGACATATACTGTTTACACATTTTTTTTTTTAATTCAGATATTAAGCCCATAATCTAGGAATTCTATTATATAAAATAGAAAATACTACAGCGGTGGGTATTTCAATGAAAAGCATTACTAGCAATCACATTACATTCAGACTTGAGGCTCTTTTTTGAATTCCTTCTTTTGATGATTTTTTAGTACACAGGAGCTTCAAAGTGTCCAAAGTGTTCAAAGGAGAGAACATAAAGCCGAGATCACAAACTCTCCCATTCTGGTCTGCATCCATAATACATTTTATGCACCTTACACTGCCTTCTAAAGTCACATGTTCTAGGGGAAAATACAAGATGACAACATCTGTTAGATGACAGCAAGGACCTGATAACAAAAATAAATAAAAAAATAAAAGATTTTACATTTTATCTCACTTGATCCCCATAAAATACTGCAAGGCAAGATCACTATAATCCCCTTTAAATGGATTTAAAGGGGGCCCTGGATTTAATCCAGATCAATGCATGATTTTTTTAAGAATGCTTGTGGAACTAAGAATGAGCATATATTTTCCCTGTGTCATTTTCCATATGCCTAATGTGCTCTACACAACAGATTTGATAAAAAAAAAAAAATATAAAAAAAAACATTGCTTTCCTGGATATGATTCATTGTGAAAATTCCAGTGTGTGGCCCAGTACAGCGTTTCTATTAATGACTGTTTAATGAGAAAAGGAAAGAAAAAAGTGTGACTTCTAGTCTGGTGAGCCAAGTTGTCTCTTTCAGTTGTCTTCTTTATAAAATAAATAAATTAATCAATAAAAAAAACAAGAAGAAAAAAGATTGCACAGATCATCTTATCCTGAGTATCCTACCAATTTACCAGACAACCCTTTCTTTCCTGACATATAATAATGAAAACACTTCAAACAGACACATCATCATGCTACTCTGAAAAAAATGCACTGGTATCATATCTCATTGTGGATCTTAATATATTTTTAGCAGTCCATCTTGAAAGAAGACACCATATCTTCACAGAAGGTTAAACCCGAACCTCTGAACAGGTTGTTGTTATTCTTCGACTGCTCCTGTTAGGGGTTGCCACAGTGGATCATTGGTCCGCATAGTTGGTTTGGCACAGGCTTTATGCCAGATGCTAGATTCATGACGCAACCCTCCCAAATTTATGTAGGCTTGCGACTGGATTCGAGAGTGCACCAGCTTGTGCAACCCCCTCCATTGGAATCAGATTTGGGATGTGGAAGTGAGAGTCTGGGATCTTTATCTGGTGGATCACCAGAGAACCATCCATTTCACAAAATATTAAGTTTTTAAACATATTGTATTAAAACATTTTACTTTCAGTGCCCTAGATATTGTAAATAAGAACATTTTGCTGTCAAGGTGATTATCTTTCAACAATTTTGTTTTATACCTATCGACCTTGTCTTTCTCTCATATAAACATAATTCTTTGCATGGTTTTTTTTCCACCCCAGTGCTTTCCAATTTAACTGTTGTTGATTCCCATCCACAAGCTAGTTGTGTCCTATGGCACAATAGCTATCAAGCTGTGAATGAAAGTGAACACGAGCATCCTCTAAAACATGTGAAGCCAGGTAATCACATTGTTAAAAACTGCTGAACATATTTGGAGATGAATTCTTCCATATACATGAGCTAACAGATGCTTGCTCGATGGGGGAGAAAAGCGTGCTATTCCTCCCACCCAGAGAGCAGGTCCAATTACACTCTCTTGGATTCCCAGCCACAGATGGCTGTGACACCCCAAAGATTCAAAATCATGATCTCCTGATAATGGAGCAAACGCATAGACTGTTAAACAATTCTGGAACCTGGAATGCTATTCTTATTACTCTTTACCCTACAGCAGTCTGGTCTTTTTTTTGTTCGATGCTTTTGTAGTCCATTTCATTGGTTAGTTGTTTGAATTCTGCTTAAAGGGTCAGTAAACTCACAGATGATGGTTATAATATGTCCTTCATCTTTGGCATCCATCAGTTTCACAAGACCATGGATTTGAGGCCAGAAACTTTAACAAGTGACCCTATAAATGCATCTGTTGTGATTATAGAGTCCCAAACAGGAAGCATCGTTCTCCGGCTGTTCTTCTGCCAACTGATTATTTCCGCTGCAGCTCAACATAGTTTAAACTCTCATTGTTATAGTCCCTCATACAAATCCTGCCTTCATGGTCCTGCTTGCTGGCTATCTCCCATCAGCTTTTAACATCAATATATTCCAGTGAATTTAACTATTTTTCAAGCATCTTTGAAGTGGAAGCGGTACAGACCTCAGGCTCTTTATCTAAGAGCAAGTTCACAATGCAGTAGGTCCTTTGGAATATTCCCATCTGGCAATGCAATGAACTTGTTCAGGCCAATTGACCCTTCATTGTGTTAAGACGTCATCTATCCTTGGAAGACATTAGTTTCCTTTCTGGCGAACAATAGAATGTTGACTCATATCAATTTATTTTGTATCTCTGCTCGCTATTTTTTTCCTACACACTCTTTGTTAGCTAGACAATAGCTGTGGTTGCTCAAATGTTTTTTAGGTTGTTTTCTCTAAATAGTGAGAAAGATTATCTGAAGGAAGGATCTAAGGTAGAGAAACTGTACAACCTCTTACAAAGTTACTGATAATTACTTCTGGTTTAAATCCTTACTTATGTTCAGACGGAAGTCTTCATAGTATGCTCATAGGAAGCTGTGCATGAGACTCTCTAGGTGCTTCTTAAATGTGAGATCTGCAAATAGGTTGACTCTAATAAGGGCATCATGAATTGTACTTTTTGCCCTCAGCTGAGACATACTGAACAGCTTCCCATCAACATGTGTGTGTCACAGCAACAATCAGGCAGTGTTTTTTTTTCCTTTTCAGTATTCAGCGGTCTTGTTTTATTAAACTTGCACCCACTGTAGCCTCAGCTCCCCACGCTTGGATGATGGGATCAGAACCTTATTCGGATTTTTGCTGCTCTACCCTGTTCTACAGGTTCGACATAATTGTATGTTCTGAGATGCTTTTTTGTTCACCAGTTGCTATATTGTTCCTACAAGTTTGAACCAGTCTGACCATTCTCCTCGGACCTCTTGCAAGAACAAGGATTTTCTAATGCAGAATGGCTGCTTAGGGTACATATTTTTTTCACTTGTGCATGAAAATGCAAGAAAACCTCGTGTCTGGAAATCATCAATGCCTAAAATATTTAACAGCCCTGTCACGTTCAGAATCACTGAAATCACATTTTATCCCCATTCTGGTGTTTGAAACATTACATAAAACTCTTGACCAAAATCTGCATGATTTTCTGCACTGTGCTGCTGCCCCATGGCTGATTGGATATTTGCATGAATGAGCAGGTATTCAGAATACAGTGTCCAATGAGAGCGTATACAGTATATGAAAGTTTTTTTATTGCCGGTAACAGAACTGGTCAGCTACTGCAATCTTTGCAGTTACTAGAGCTTCTTTCTGAAATTGATATATGTTAATCTCCATTCAGTATCTAATAAGGAGGGTGGAAGCAATAGTGGTTCATTGAATTATATTCAGTAAACAAAATCTACTTTGAATAATGTTATAATTACAAATTGGACTATTCATGCAGCAATTAATTAGCAAGAATGCGATAAAAATGTTTATAAATGTCAGCCATTTTCTTATGAATGTAACAGTGCTAATAGCAGTCAGGGTCCTGCTCCGAGTTTCACTGCAGAGGAACTGAGACATTTGTAAGATCAACAAAATTGTTGTCTGGAAAACAACCAGCTATCCAGATTATACTTATACAGCACCTTTATAATTTTCTGACCTCAATAACTTGGGTCATGTCGAAAAGAAAAAAAAAAAAATGTCATGGTTGTTTTCGATTTATGTTCTAAACCTTTTTATCTTGCAATGCTGCCCCTTATCTTCCTAGAAACCTTTCTAACCTCAAAATAAAATGTAACAGTTTTAGTCTGACCATTAAATTATGCAAGCGACTTGCCACTGATAATATGCCAGCCAAAAGTGCTGCCCTTAAGCAAATTTGGAGTGTGTGAACTTCCCCACCTCCGCACCTGCTGGTTTAATATAACCCATTCACATGTGTACGTGAGCGAAAAGAAAATGATGCGTTTTGGCGGCCGACTAATTTGCACATTGACCAGCAAACCTGCGGATCATAAGGCCAGAGGCATAAGAGGTGTTTAAAAAGCTGTACCTGTACAAAAACCCAGTCCAAGAAAATGTATGCAGGCATGGAGATGACATTTAAAACGGAGGCTAATTAAAATTTCTAAACCGAGGTCTGTTTATTATTCCCACCAGCACCATGGGCTAATTACACTAATAGGCTGTTACTTACTGCTTACACGGATACTGTTGAGGTGCCTTTTCTACCACAAAATAGCTCTTGCATCAGTTAGAATAGAAACCATAGCATTTAAATAAATGAAAAGCTTATATTCGTAACCTATTTCTTTTCTGAATACAAGTGCGCCTGTGAATTGACACCTAGAACACAAATACTGGAAACCAAAATTAACATCCCATTTTCAACATTGATCATCTTTGCAGTTCAAACCAGAATACAGTAAATATATTGTTTACTTTGGTACATACATTAGCTTATAATTACCACCATTAAAGTCAAGTTTATTTTAATTTCTATTTTCTATTGTGCTTTTTACAACAGACATTGTCTCAAAGCAGCTTTCCTGAAATTAAGAGTTAAGGTGAATGGTGTGCATTTATCCCAGATGAGCAGCCATGGCGACTGTGGCAAGGAAAAACTCCCTTAGAAGTTATGAGGGAGAAACCTTGAGAGAAACCAGACTCAAAAGGGGAACCCATCCTTATTTGGGTGAATTGGGTACATTGTTTGTACCTTCAGTAGGAACCCTATATAGCAAAAAGACTGTAGACACCTCACCATCACATCCATATGACCCAACTCCCAAACTGTGCAGTGGCATTTGCTGTTGTAACATCCTGCACCTTTATAATATCCCTTTTTTGCTAAATTCTGAGCATTACAGCAGATATCTGTGATCATTCAGCATTAATGATGTTTGGCACTGAGGTCAAGTCAGAAAGCCTTGAGCACAGTCAATGTGCTAATTTATCTCAAAAGCATGCTGCTGAGGTTTAGGGCTCTGAGCAACTCACTCACATTCTCTCAATTCCAAACTTGGCGAACAATTTGTTAATTGAGCTCATGCTGTTGTGTACAGGTGCACTGTCCTGCTAAAACATGTCTGGGTACCTTAGTTCCAGTGCAGGGAAATATTCATGATACAGATCACATATAACATCCTATGCAACTCTGAGCATACAACTAGAAAATCTCAACACCATTTATTTTCTTTTTTGATTTGACATCAAGTACTTTCAATACCTGTATCATTCATACCTATACCAAGGTTTTTTTTGAAAGCCATAACTTTTCATTACTAAATGAACGAAAATGGACAGGACATCTCATTTGTTATATTTATTAATATAAAATGTCTTCTTGGACAGACCAATTCCCCTGCTTCTAAAATAAATTCTCTCAGAGGGTACAGATGCGAAAGCAAAAATAGTTTCTATTCGCAATAAATAAATATTAAACTTGCGTGTTTAAACAAAATTGATAGAAAAAAATATATATATATATATATATATATATATATATATATATATATATATATATATATATATATATATAAATTACATATACTTTAGGACCAATTTTCCTGATTGTTCAGGCCCACATGTGTGTTCTCGGTATCTACCACGAATTTCATAAAAAGTTGAACGCTGTGTAAATTAGGTCATGATTTACAAATCTCAGAAACCCATATTTTATTAACAACCGAAAATAGGTTGGGAAATGTATCATTTTAAGGGGAAAATGTTGATGGCTTCAACACATCACAAAAAAATAACCATGTTTACCACTGTGTCGCCCTGATTCTTCTTTTTGCAACAGTCTGTTTACATGTGAGAACTGAGGAGACAAGCACCTGGAGTTTTGGGAGAGGAATGTTGTCCCATTTTGTATCCGATATAAGATTTTAGCTGCTTAACCGTCCTGGTATCCTTTGTCATATTTTTAGTTTCATGATGTGTTTTCAAATAGTGAAAGATCTGTACTGCAGCCAGACCAGTTCAGCACCTGGACTCTTCTACTACAAAGCCTTGCTGTTGTGATAGACACGGTATGCGATTGAGCATCATCTTGCTGAAATATGGAAGGCCTTCACTGAAAAAGACCTCATCTGGATGAAAGCATATGTTGCTCTAAAACCTGTATATACATTTTGGCACCGATTGTGCCTTTCCAGTATACTCTTTTATACCCAATCATGTTGTTGACATGTTGCCAACTAACCAAATTGGGAAAGTTTTTTCCAGTTACTTTTTAGTAACTGTTCCTTTTCCAGCCTTGTGTTGCGAACATTAAATCCATATGTTTTTCTTTTTTTTTTTTTTTTTTTAATAGTATATAGTTTCTAATTTTAAACATTTCACATATCTTCTATTGTAAAGAAAATATTGGTTTATATGATTGGAAAAACATTAAAGTCTGTTTCTATTTAGATTTTACGCATCGTAGCAAGTTTTTTTTAAAAATTGTAGTCAATTTTAATCTAAAGTTAAGATGGAGAGTAAATCTTTAGGAGATATACAGTATTTTTAATAGGAGGCTGTACATTACAGGTATGATCAATGCACTTTAATGGTGAATCGGGCACTGTTTATAAGCTTGAACTATAAATTGTTCCTCTTAAGAAACGTCTAAAAACGTTTAATCACACTTTGTTGGAATCAACTCCGTGTATGTTTGCTTTGTCAATCCTGGAAAAGGTCGTCGAATGTGTAAAGGGAGGAAAGATAAGGAGTTTTGCTAAAGACAGGTAAATGACGCACATGGCCGACCCACGCACAAACACACAGGGTGTGGCAACCCACAGGTAAATCTAACGTGTTCAACACCTATAAAAAGTTGCTTCTTTAGTTTTGTAAGAATGCAACCGGAAGCTGAAGTCTTTATTCAAACCTGGAGAGCTGACTGTCATTTAGGTTCCAGTAAAAGTAGTTAGCGATCAGGTGTAATTTGCGATGAATATGAAAGAAGTAAGAGAAGACTTACCCAGAAAAGTGTAGCATAGACCACTAAAACAAACTTCAGCAAAAGGTACGAGCACCTCGCACAGTATCGAACACTCTCCGTCATGTTTGTTGTCTCTAATTTCGCTTTAGCATAATTTCTTCCGGGTATTTTGGCGAAACTTAACTCTAACCAACGGCTTTCTACCGTACTGAACAGTATAGTAACCTGTACTGCTGCATAGAAATAAACTCAGTGAAACGCGGCGCTATCTTGCAGCCTATTGGATAAAGGATAATTGATTGATAGGTGATTTATCCAATCAGCATGTGAGTCATGTTCACGGGATACACTCCTTTTTCAGGCAGTAAATTGTTCGTTTGAACGCATTGCATTGTATTATAATGATGGATAATTGATCACAGGGATATTGAATTTGTTTGGCAGAAGGTGTTGATTATCTTTAAGAGACGTTCTGACAATTATGTCAGCTGGTATTCAAATCACAGGATTATTATTATGTGCTTTCGAATAGACCACCTTAGGTTTAACCTTAACCTAGACATGTACTGGTTAATATAAACATGTAAAATACATAAAAAAATACTAATAAAAAATTGCTATGAAACAATATTTAAATATACATTTAAAAAAAATAAATAAGAAACTTTCAGTCGGAAATATTTATTGTGTAATGGTAAAAAATGTTTTTGCTGGACATTTTTTGAACAGAGGATTTTTGAAAACAGATGTATTTTGTGGTTCCTCTGTAACCTGATGTTTTTATTAAAACTCAAACAAGCAGAAACAGGGCCTTGTGAGTAAACAAATGGCTCCTAAAAATGAATCTATGTTTAACAAACATCACAACATAAAATGTAACAATAAATGATTAAAAAGCATGACATGACAGTTACCAAAATTTTTACATTTTAATCGTAGGCAAGTCCAAACTTTGTGTAAAAAAGGTAATGTGAAAAGGTAACTACCCACACTGCCACAATATGATAATTGGGCACCTACAGTATTTATAACATACAAATAATGAACACAATATAGAATTTAAAAATGTTTAAAGAAATGGCTTTTAATTGTACTGTTTTTATAACAATGTAAGTGCTTCCTAAATTATTAACATTTTCTTTGTCATTATATATGTTTTTAATATAAAAACAGGTCCTGTTTTTGGTTTATAGGCAGCATTGTGCAATAGAGAGATACAGATTATATAGTGGTCACAATCACAAAAGTGCTAAAATCCCTGTGGCCTAAAATGACAAACTAAAAAAGCAATGAATGTTAGACTGAAAAATCAAAACTGCATCAGGACTCAGGTGTAGGGAAAGGCATATTATCAAGTGACAGTTATAGCCACTCAATATTGCTGGACGTTTTCCATCTGCGCACTCCTCGCTCACGGCTATAAACTGTATTACCTTTTTCATTTCACACAATTACTCAAGAAAGCCAATAGGCTTGTCTGCTGTATTTGACACTGGATTTTATGTTCTTATTTTGCCAAGTACTGACTCTGTTGAAAGATGTGAAAATAACAGAAAGTTACTAACAAGTCTCTAAAATTTGTTGTTTGTGAAGGCAGGGGATGATTGCCTGCTTTCTCACTTTAAGTTACTTTTTCCACTGTAGGTCACAAAAAAAAGTGAGATTTGTGACTGGGAGGATCCCAGGACTGTCAAAGAGCTCCTTTCAGGCCTATAAACAATTAGATTTCATATCAAAACAGTACTTAGATAAAGTATCTGTTGAAATAGGCAACCACAACAATGACTCCCAATGACACTAATTTGATTGACTTGGACACTGAACATAACATCTGTTACATACTTTGAGATGGACTTCGATAAAGAGTGTATTCCAATGCAATACCCAGTATTCCTGGAATCTATGATCTTTGAGTCACTGTGATCATAATCACAATAAAGTGAATAAATGTATAAATAAATGATAGTAAAAATTGATAGATCTGCAATTATTATTATTATTAGTAGTAGTAGTAGTAGTTGTAGGTGTTTATTATAGGAAATGTATAACCCCCATACAGTAAGGCCATGCCTGGCAGAATAGTGGCACTGCGGGTAGTAATGTCAACACACAAAACCACAGATTACCACATTTATTCATTCTGTGTCCATGTTGGTATTCTCCGGAATTTCAGACTTCTCCCCATCTCCCAAAAAACATGTTAAGCAGATTGGCTATGCTAAAATCTTAATAAATCTGTGAATGAGAAGTGTGCAGAAAGGAAGGGCTGAGTTTTTAGCATTCTGTTATTCAGGGTGTGTCCCTATGTCACACCCCAGTGATGAATCCTGATAAGAAAAAAATGAGTGGAAATGAATGATTCTGTAAAGTCGTGGTTAATGAATGAATAAATGAATGTCAAACGTGTCATTATTGAAACCAGTAAGTACTGCGAATTGGATGCGCAGGAACGGCATTTGCAGGTTTTCAATAGAAATTCCAGTATTTCTGGTATGAATGGTATCACTGGAGTGGGAAGCAACTATTGGGCTGCTGTTAATAGAAAGAATGATTTGTGCAATGCACTTGCAAGTACATCCACCTTCACCCATTTACTTTTTACCCACTATCACCCCCACCACCTCGACACACACACACACACACACACACACACACACATTTCTCTAGGAGCTCCCCGCATGCTTGCCAATTACGCACCACTAGGCTGCTGGAGGTGCTACAGACTTGCTCGCCAGAGAAAGCGCATTGAACCTTGCTCCAATTTTCTTTTTCTTTTCAAGTTCTGAATGATTATTTATTTGGAAAAATGAACCGCAGCGCATTTTCAGTGTGTGTACTGTGCACATCTTCGGTCCCAAATGCGTTTGTGATTGGCACCGTTGGGAATGCCATGTACCACTTCCACTGAAACGTGTGGGATTCCCGGTGCGAGCGGTACATGATTATGGATCCGACCTCGGATCCTCTCTCGTTTACATCAGTGCTGTACGATGGATACGGTGATGAGTGGAACGGGACCTCCTCCAACCTGTTCGCGCAACCCCCGTGGCAAGTGGCTCTGTGGGCGCTCGCCTATTCTCTGGTGGTGCTGGTGTCCGTGGTGGGAAATGTCACCGTGATCTGGATCATCCTTGCGCACAGACGCATGAGGACCGTCACCAACTACTTCATCGTAAACCTGGCCTTCTCCGACGTCTCCATGGCCACCTTTAACACCGTCTTCAATTTTGTATACGCGCTGCACAACGACTGGTACTTTGGTTTGGGCTACTGCAAATTTCAGAACTTTATCCCCATCACTGCTGTCTTCTCCAGCATCTACTCGATGGCTGCTATCGCTGTGGACAGGTGAGCACTATTTTCATCACTTCTCATTACTCTCATCCCAGTGTAAGTCGTGGCGCTATACCATGTCTTTAAAACAAAAAGTATTGCGTAATAATTCAGATGTAGTGTTTTCATTAGTTACCCTCTAATCTAATATATAGTCTACAAGTCCATTTTGTGGTTACAGTAATCTGATGTAAATCTGGTCACACCCTAGTATGATTGACTAATTCATTCCACCATAAATAAATAATTGTTGGCTTGCACTTCAACATCATATGAAAACCTTTTTTTTTAGTTTGCAGAACTTTAATTCAAGAGAAAATAGCAATATTATAAATAAATATAAATAATGTATCCTTGTTCAAATTTGACACTTTGCTTTAATACCACTTATCGTTTATGTCCGCTTGCACATGCAATGTTTTAAGAAAAATATTATTGATATATAACAAAGGCATGTGACATAAGAGGATAACATACAGGTCGGTGGCTTTGATACGCTGTAGTGCTCTTTTTTTTTTTTTTTGCCCTGTTTTATGTCTACTTGTCCCTTTAGAGGGAGGAGTGACTACAAATCAATACTTGTAACTGATCATCTTAAGATCATAATAATACCTATTTATCCTAAAGGGAGTGGTCTTTTCTCGATTACATTACTATAGCATCCATAGGGTGCAATAGGACACTTTGGGCTTTATAGTCACACTGCTGTTATTATAACAATAATTTAGAAAGATATTAATGTATGGATTTAACTCATGATTCACTTTGGATGTTGCATTTCTGGATGTTTGTATTGCATATTTACAGTCCATGTATTATAATGTTCTAAAATTATTTATATTATATTGTGTGTGTGTGTGTGTGTGTGTGTGTGTGTGTGTGTGTGTGTGTGTGTGTGTGCATTTACATGTTCTTGCTGGGGTCCAAAAGTCCTGCATGAATATTTAGGACTTCAGACCCTTTGGCTTTTTTTTTGGGTTACACAGTTTATGGTTCAGGTTAAAGGTGTAGACATAGCATTAATAATTGCTCTAACAATTATGCTAATAGAAGATCCTTGAAAGGATAATATGACAAATAGGTGTGTGTGTGTGTGTGTGTGTGTGTGTGTGTGTGTGTGTGTGTGTGTGTGTGTGTGTGTGTGAGAGAGAGAGAGAGAGAGAGAGTGTATGATTAATGTGTTTAAATTGATCATAAAATCATTGATTTTATCATAAAATAGCTACATGTATTTCTTTTTATGAAATCAATGAAATTACATTTCATTTCAAATTTAATTTCAATAAAGACTTCACACAAATATCCAATTATAGTAGTTCAAATTGACAATCATTGTAAGTCTTCATATATATATATATATATATATATATATATATATATGTGAAGACTTACAATGATTGTCAATGGAAAAGAAAAAGATCTGTAATAATGTCATTTCTATACTTTAAGCAACAGGAAGGACATGCTTTACTTCTTTCTTTTGTAACTTTCAGAATTAAATGAACCTTTTTGACATGTTCTCAGATTCTCACACATTATTTATGAACATAGTGCAGTCATTGCACTTCATTTACACTATTCCTCTCCTAGTGGTGCTGCCAAATAAACACCTTTTAAATTATCACTAATACACCGTAGGTTTTTAATATTTCAGAAGGTTACAGTATACAAACAGACCCAATTAATCACATCTCTTCAGTTTCCAGAATCCAGACAAAAATCAGCTAATTTAAATGTGTATTGTATAAGGATTATGTGTAATCAGCATTCAGATGATCCAAAACCAAGTTTGTCCAAAATGCCATACTAACGTTTAATCAGCAGGATTTTTATTTACATCCCAATGTAGATATACATCACAATACTGACATTTTCCACAGTGCCATTTTGTGAAAAATGTAAACAAAAGTATGTCTTTAATGCTCTATGCTGTACATCCACACAACTCACAGCTACTATTTTATAGGTTTTTTTTTTTCTTTACTCAACTCAGAGAATCAGTGTAGCCTCAGAATTGTTATGACAAGAAACAACAACAGTAATATGTTAATGATTCATGTAATCTCTTTATGCCTGATACCTGAAAGGCTGTGCTACGTAGAAAATTGAAGTCTTTCAACCATAAAAACGCAGGTAAACAGAGCAAAAACGCAGATAATCACAAACACAGATCTAAATAAGCTTTTCTCTGGTCTATTTAGTCACATTCAGTGGAGAATACAAGCACTGCCTAAAAGATCATATCTTTTAATAATATCAGTATTGTTAGAAACAATAACAAAAATATTATATTGCTCTTGCCTACTCTCTATTCTTCTAAAAGTGTGTATGTGTGTGTTCATTGTTTCATTACTTATTTCTCATCTGATTTGTGCTACTATACAAATATTGAGCATTTCGTTTTGAATTTTCATTTTTTCCTATAGGCCAAAAGATATATCCTATTATTAGCTTATTGCGTAAGACACCATTCATAACAAGGAATTGGATTTTAAATTAAAAATATAAATGAATAACCATTTACAAATGTCAGCAAAGCAGTTCTGCATTAAATATTTATACTCTACAGAAGCCTCTTTAGTCTCAAGTGATATCAGAGCCAATTTTGATTGGATTTTCTGCCGCCTCATTAAAAAAGTGTTGACATAATTACCGTTTCCTTGTTGACAGCCCCTGATTAGTTGTACTTACAAACATGCGTATCATTTAATTATGTTTGATTTGGAAATGACAATGAACATATGACATTGCAGAGTATGATAGATTTTATTGTGAAATCTAATGTCTTTAGCATGGCTATTATTATTATTATTATTATTATTATTATTATTATTATTATTATATTAATATTATTATTATTATTATATGTCTATTAATTTAGTAAGGTGTGATTTTTTTTTTTTACCATCACAGATACATGGCCATTATCCATCCACTGAGGTCCAGACTTTCCTCTACCACCACCAAAGTAGTGATTGGTGTTATATGGGCTGTGGCTTTCTCCTTAGCCTTTCCTCAGTGTTTCTACTCAAGCACTAAAGTCTACTCCCACCGCACGGTCTGCATGGTGGAATGGCCAGATGACTACGGTGGAAAACACCAGCTCTCGTAAGAAAGACCAAAAAAAAAATTTGAGAGAAAAAAACAGATGGGGAAATTGATTTGTTTTTGCAAAGTGGAATCATTAAAATTATCTTATTTTGGAGGGTCATTTACATTAAAATTTGTTCCAACAAAAGCACTAGGGTATAATACTACCATATACATTATTTATGATGAATACATTAAACGTTTAACCCCTTGTCCTTGAAGGTAGATATTTTAAATTATAAATAAATTGCGTTGGAAGAGGGAATCTTATCTTACATTTTTTACTCTTACATTCACTAACGCATGTGAATAATAATCCCCTCTCAAACCTCTGCAGATACCAGATTGCTGTCATTATCCTGATCTACTTGCTCCCCCTGCTGGTGATGCTAGTGACTTACAGTATGGTGGGCCAACGTCTATGGGGCAGCAAGATCCCAGGCGAGGCCTCAGACCACTACCAGAACCAGATTCAGGCCAAGCGCAAGGTCAGATTTAATATACCTGCCTATGCTACTCTGACAATTAAATGTATTCTCCAATTTACATATACAAAGCCACACAGTAGTGTGAGTACTCTTGGTAGTCTTGGAGATTGGCTTTTAGCTACAGTAATAAAGATGTTTTGCTACTAAACTGGGTGCTTTATGGTTTCTGGTGAAGTTCTCTGTTTTAAAATTGAAACAGAGATGGGATTTCATGTGAAACTGTTGAGGTAAACATGTCAGGACAGGAAAGTATATTCTAGAAAAACAAGGCCCCATCTAGCAGCCTAAACCATTAAAGATTGGGTATAGAACAATGCAGGGAAAAAGTGTAGGTCTACACAATACACAATACACAGTTTCTGCTTGAGTGTGTTGCTGGATTTGAAACGTACTGAATTTAACACCCCTTCACATCACAATCAATTAGGAGCCAATGTCATGTCTCTTTTTTCTCTTCCTTGTCCGATGTACTAAGGGATGACATTGCATTATGTCTATAAATTTACATGAACTCTTCTGTTCATTGGATTTTGATGCTCTATTTGGTTGCATAAATTTGCTCTTGCAATGCTAGCTACAGTTTATCACCTAACTGACATGACTAGCTTTAAACATGTCATTTTATGCCATAGGATCCCAAACAATCACTCTAAAGTGCCACACTACTTAATAATATTGAATAAAACTTCAATGAGATACAATCAAAAAGGTCAATTTTGGGCTTTAGCTAGTCAGAGCAATACATATCAAATCCACACATTAATCTTTATATTTAGCATAGCAGTATAGCAGTAACTACTACTCTTAGTGATTTTAGATCTGTGCATCAAATATGGAGAAACACTCACACTTTTCTTATATTTAATTAAAGGTTGTGAAGATGATGATTATTGTGGTGACAACCTTTGCTATATGCTGGCTCCCCTATCATATCTACTTCATCCTGGGCAGCTTCAAGAAGGACATATACAACCAGCGTTACATCCAGCAGGTCTACTTGGCTATCTTCTGGTTAGCTATGAGTTCCACCATGTACAACCCTATCATATACTGCTGCCTGAACCAAAGGTATATAAAACATTCATAGATTCATTCATGTCTATCTTAAATAATACAGATAATTCATTAATGAACTACACTGTGTTCTATAATTGTATAGATGGCTGAATAGACTGATGGATTAATAGTTTCATAACTAAGTTTTGTGCATATTTATGCATAGATATGGTAAAAGTGTTATTACTGTTAAAAACATTTCAACATTCTAGCATAATTATTCTGAATACAGTGTCACTTTACAACTTTTATCTCATATAATTTATCTTTATAAACCAATAAAGATATGAGCTTAACAACATTTTAAGTATGTTTGCGAAAGAATAAAAACAGTGTTTTGTTGAACAGACGCCTGCTGCTTCTCCTTAGATTCCGGTCAGGTTTCCGTCGAGCTTTCCGCTGGTGCCCATTCATCAGGGTCTCAGAGGAGGATGACATGGAGCTGAGGCACATGAGAACCTTCCGGACAACACGAAGCTGTCGAACAGAGACAGCCAGTGTTGTGGTGCGCAACCATGTCAGTGGACCAGATGAGGCCATGTCCGAGCTGATTAAATCCTAGGCTCTAAAAACACTAAAAACTCAAAACAGAGGATCTGAAAGCAAAGCGCTTATTCACACTAAATCCATATACCTCACAGAGAACATTAATTCAGAGAAATTTAATAATGGATGTAGTTCAAGTCTATTCTAACTGTCCAAAGCTTGAGCATGAATCTTACTGGTCACTGCTGAATGTTTCGTTTAGTTGGTTGTATGGTTTTGTTTGTCTGTTTTATGAAACATTCTGTGAAATGTGTGAACTGTAAAATGTAAACAGTATGTAATACTGGAGTGGAAAGTGGAATATCTCACTATTAAAAAAATTGTTTTGAATTTACGATTTGACTTGCAGTAGACATACGATCTGTTTGTAGCCCTTAATATTTAGCTACTTATCAGTTAGTAAAGATGTAATTTAATGGATGGAAATAGATGGATGGAACATGTTCAGAAAAATAAGGCCAGCTTGTTCATAGTGAAAAAAACCTTTATATTATTATATGAATTATATAGTATTTAGTGTCCTAAATATACATTCATTTTGTTGTTGGATTTGTATTTCAGCATATTTAATTTGTAATGAATAAAACAAATCTATTGTGTGGGTAATGAGGAGGTGACTTTTCATTTGCCAGATTGTTAAATAATGCTGCTTAACGATTCAAATTATTTTCTATGGGGAAAGTAATATATAGCACACACATACTGTATGTATTTGGGTGTGATGTTAAGACTTTGAGAGTGCTGAAAAATATTAAAATTGTTGTACTGTGTTGCTGTCTTAAGTCTCATAGGTTCCTGATTCAGTGCTGAGCTCTGTTTACTGTTTGATTCACTTTTTGGTCACATGTCCGTATGAGGTTCCTCTGGATTCAACACGTGTTTGCTTATGGTCCTGGTCTGATGCGTAGATATCCATTTTAAGCACTTTTGTTGGTGAGCAGAAGTCAGAATTGGCACCTGACCAGACTTGTAGCAGTGCAGTAATGAATGCAGCAAAGCTATGATGCACTCTGTGTTCTGACACCTTCCTATCATAGCCAGGGTTAACATTTTCAGCAATTTATGCTACAGTATCTCTTTTGAGGGATTGGATCTGATGGATTACCTTTTGATTTTAATGCACATCAATGTATTTTGGGCCTCTATGATCATTAAAATTTGGCACTTAGAGCCTTACAACTGCTAATTTTTCCTGCTTCCAATGCATCAACTTTTCAGACTTGACTATTAACTTGCAGCTGAATATATCCACCCCTTGACAGGTCATGTGTAATGGAACAAGATAATCAATATTTACATTACCCGTCTGTGGTTTTAATGTGTGGCTGATTGGTGTATGTGCGCATGTCTCCCTGAGACTGACTGGCACCTCATCATTTGTTGTATGCCTGCCTCACATTTCTAGGATAGGCTCCAGATCCACAAGATCATCAATTTGGATAACCATAGAATTAACCATTCTGTTTTCAGTTTAGTACTTAAACAAATTGTTTATTAATTATTACTATGCTATAAGTGCATTGAGGCAGTTCAATAAATCAAGTATTGTAGTGCATTATGGATATAAATATGACATTCATTTATTAAGCAAGCTATAAGAGACAGAAACTGGCTCATCAAAATAGTTTAATTATGCTCTTTTATCGAACATCTACATTTAGTGCACCTATTAATTGTACAAAATGAATGGACACTAGACCATGTAAGGCATGCATTCACCCTACTACAGCACAGGTTCAGTCACAGTAACTACACAAGATCACATAGAAACACCCAGTTGGATTACACACAATGATACATTGACTGGAGATTTGCACCTTTCTATTGCAGGGTTGAAGATCGCATATTTACACAGCACGCAGGCTCACGTGTATCAACTACTTTCAGACAAGCAATATGTAATATAAGCTGATGCAACTGCTCCAGCTGAAAGCTGTAATTTAGAAAGGGTCAGATTACAAAGGCAAAAAGTTTTCATTCTAGGTTGCATCTCAATGACATGATCGGTCTGTGCTTCAAGTCAGGGGTACAGAAGCCGGGATTACGGAGTGTATGGAAACAGTAGACATGGAGTTAACATTAATTGCACTCTCAACTCCCTTGCACAGCCCTCTTCAAACCCGTGCGTCTCAATCAGATGTTATTAGCCAGCTTAACTTTCACGTAATAATCCTGTTTTTCTGGGAAATGCGAACCGATTAAAATTTGACCATCTCATAACTTAAACAAACTCGTAACATTCTTTCTCTAGCAAACCCAGTCATTGCTTTAACATTCCGACAATACATTGGTCAAATACAAAAATAAAATAAATAATATATTCATTTATTTATAAATAATTGATCTTACCACTGTGCCTTGAATATCTTCCCTTTTTGTTAATATATATCTAAAATGTTTACAGCAGTTAAAAATGTATATATATATATATATATATATATATATATATATATATATATATATATATATATATATATATATACACACACACACATCTTATACTAAGCAATGTGGGATAAAACCTATTCTTAAAACACCTACACAGACACCCAACAGTGAGACACAGTGAATGGCTTACAGTTATAGTTAGTTCAAAATGGAGTGAAATATGAAGTATGTAGGACCCCATGTTCTGGACTGAAAGCCCAGTAAAGCTCAGTAAGGGGGTGCTAGGAAGAAATGTTCAGCGCTCGTTTAAAGTAAGAGGGGACTAGACAGTCTTTAGTTCTTTTGTTCTTGCTCACGTAGGCGGCATCCAACAGCAGTGATCAGTGCAGCACCTTTTCCACTTCCATCTTCAGAGAGCAGGAAATTCACATTGCACTTGGGCGCGAGTTCTTTCACAGTCTGATGCATTATCCGGGAGAAACTAAACAAGAGTGGTAAATTGTTAGTTTTAGTGTAAATAACCCAACATACTGCAACAAGTACACCCATTCTGATCTGGTTACTCACTGTGGATGGAGCTTGTAGAGCGTGCCATCTACCCCGACGGTGATGTCCAGATGGTCCAGTCCTCGGTTCTCCCTGATTTTGTCCACAACAGCTGCCATCCCCGCACCGCAAATCTGTGCGGCTCGGAGTGACACTACGCCACACACCTCCTTAACGATGATACTGTCATCGCATGTGCTGTCCAAACCCAAGTGCTGCAGAATAGATCTGACTTGCAGTAGTGCCAGACGATCACTTGAGGATGATATCGGTATGAGTTTTAGACAACAGCAGTGTAATTAACTCCTTGGAATAAGACTAATCAAAACAAAACACTTACATAACAAATAAACAAAATGTATTATTTAGCATGATTAATGAGTTATAAGTCAAGTATTAAATACCTCTCAATCTGGGACAGGAATTTGGTTTCAAATATGCCCCTAGTCTTGAGAGTCTCAGAGATTTGGCCCCTGAACAGGAAGCCACGCTTTGTCAAGTCAATGAGGATGTTTCGCACAATCTCACCAAGGTACATCCCACTGCACATCTTCTCATACCTAGAAACCAAAGGCATCAAGATACAATGTGCTCATGTTTTAACAACCATTAAGCATTAACAGAAACATTAAGCACCTTCATTTAATTAGAACAAAAACAATTGTATATTAGTATATTAGTTTAGAAACTTGTCAATTTTGCTCCCCATTGGACTGATAAACTCCAGTGCACTTAATTCTATATATACATGACATCTGCAAGTGTCTTGATAGTTAAGGCCACATAAAGTAAACAACAGACACTAGAAAAATGTTGTTGAATATTTATGGCCAATGCACCAGGGATAGCCAGATGAAGGGCTAGTCTCTGTTGTTCCACTAGAGGGCAAAATAGAACTTAATTTCATTTGCAAGCTAAAAACTGTACCTATGGCACGTTCCAGGAGAACTATTTAAAAGTTATTGCAATCAAAAACGTTCGTTTTCATTTGAAAAAAAAAAAAAAAAGAATTGTAATTAATTCCCTTCAATAAAAGATTTGTGGGAAAAGAGTATGAAGCTGAGACCTACAGTATCTACAGATCATTCCTTAAAGATATCACCTAAACTGTATGGATATAAGAAATTCGGTATGTTATTTAAACAGAAATTCACCTCTGTTTGCCAGGGTTAAGAGAAAGATCATCCACATTTCGGTCATATTGGGTCCTGATGTCGTCCAGGCAGCCGTTGTCTCCAAATGCACCCCATTCCATGTTCACACACATCCTGCCTTCATCTCCCGCCACTGTCTCAATGTTCCGCATTTCTTCCATGTAACAAGCGTTACTGCCCGTTCCTGCAATAAATAAAAAAAGGTGGGTTTATTTTGTCATTCATTTAATTCACAATTTAAATGAAATGCTCTTTATTGTATATGTGCATAAGGAAAGTTAGCCATTAGCTTCTTTTGTTTTTCCTCAGAGGGGAATCCACTACATGGATTTGAATGCACAAATTTGTTCATTTACCTGCAATAAGGCCAACTTCACATGTTGGTTCCTCATAAGCACAGGTCATCATGGTTCCCACTGTGTCATTAACCACTGCCACCACATCCAAATCAAACTCCTGCAGTTAAGATTATACATACACATCACTATTTGATCAATCAAGTAATCAATATGCTCAATTCTACAATACCCAAATAAAAAATACTTAATACTTCCCAAAGTCACAATATTAAGAAAAAACAACTGTATAAAAAGTGCTGACCATCATTCAGCTAGATCTCACCTCTCTCCTTTTAATCCCCTCTCTTAAGAGATTGACTACATCCTCTCCTTCACAGTCTGTGGCCTTAAAGCCTTTTGTCCAGTTTACTAGGATACCCTGTATCAGAACCAAAACGGTAAAATCAGCTTAAAACGTCAATTAAAGCAAATAACATAGAGAGTCATATTGATATAAAAGAAAGCTTACAGCATCAAGGCTGGTTTGTCTACATGGGAAAGAGAAAGTGAAGCCCAAAGGAAGCCTAGCATTCTTCATTCCCATGTAGTCCAGGAAGTCTGATATGCAGGCAACGATGTGATCAAAAAGCTACAAGAGAACATAGAAACACGTTATAAATTGATTACAATAAAATATGTTCATTAGAAATGGTTTGGGTATACTCGTCCCCATAGAAGGAAGTGTCTCTTTGTGACAGACCACCTTTATCCTACAATGAAATATTTCTATACTGATTGGAGTTGTCTTTTCCAGATTGACTTTGGCCCTTTCCACAATGGTTTAGTGAAAATATAAGTATATACAATGTTTGCTATTGCTTTCATAATAACCAGCATTTACCACCATTTTAAATCCTATGGGAGATTTTGGACCAATGTTATAAATGGTTCTCTCAGAAAGCATCATCAAAATGCCAAATGAGAGAAAATCCTTTGAAATTTTGGTTTCATCCTAACTAAAACTTATAGAAGCTGTATAAAATGAAATTCATCTTTTTTGGTGACTCTTGTATGCCCAAAACCATACAAAAAACCTTTATGCATTTCCCTTCAATTTGTTCACTTATTTGTAGTCCGAATTTTCCATTAGCATATTAACTGAGTACAGACACATATATAAGTAACTGCTCACCTCTTCTCCTGTTCCCTGCATCACCTCGATGGGAATGGCATAGATTTTGTTATGCATCTCCACAGTCCGTCTCTTACCACTGCGAATTTTCACTAAGAGCACCCTAAAGTTTGTGCCTCCAAGGTCCAAAGCCAAGAAGTCTCCATTTTCTAAAATGCATGGATAAATTAGAAAACAGTGTGCAGGCAGTTTTCATTCTTAGACAATCAATCTAAAAAAACAAATATTATTTTTGTCTATAGATTATTTAAAAAATTAATAATAATTATTATTATTATCTGTCTAAAAGGGTAACCATGATCTTTATTATGGCCATGAAAAACTACCTTCTGGCTTTGCTCTGTTTCAAAAACCTTATGACCTTAATCACAGTCTGGTGTGAAGCCTTGGGTTCTTAAAATAATGCCTTGTATTGGGTTTTCTTATGATTACAGTGTGCTGCAGTGCAGCAGAGATATACAGCATTTAAAAGACTAGTGGGTATTTACAAATGAATGTTGTGGTAAAGTATTGTTATCTAAGACAGAAGATAAAAATTAGAGTAATAGACAGAAGGACAAAAAGACAAACAGAAATGCTTCATACAATATAAATATATAAATTATAATGTTCAAAGTAAACTTACAGAAATACTCTTAAATATTTAACCAATTTTGACAAAATGTTACCTGTGCCATCTGGAGTACTGCGCACGTAAGTGGGCAGCATCTTAACTGTAGCTGTGCTTTGAGTCTTCTTGCCCAGGCCATTCAGGATCTCTGTGTGCATCCTCTTCTTCACCTCTAGCAGCTGATCTTTGCTGAGGCGGAACTCTGCCAGCGTTTCGGCAATCTGGCGTGTCTGATCAGCCAATCTCGAGGCCCAGGCTGTTACCAAGGCAGCACCTTTGCCACTTCCACTCTCTGAGAGCAGGAAGCGAACATCACACTCGGGTATCAAACGCCGCACAGTCTTATGGAGCCGACGGGCATACCTGAGACAAGTGCAAATTAAATTAATTAATGATTAAATTTATTTATCTAATAATCTGGTTTGTTTATTCATTTAGCTTCAGAAATGACTTTTATTTCCTAAGGGTCAGTAGATCTATAATAAATGTGTCAGATGCAGTCTTCTAATAATGGAACCAGACGTGTTTTCAAACAAAAACAAATTATTGGATAGACACTCTTTTGGTTGTCTTGTCATGGCATATAACCTTTTTTAAAGGGTATGAAACAAGCAGAAAGTCCCTGAGGAATTACAAATGTCACATGGATCAGCATGCCATACAGTTTAGAAAGCTCGCCTAATGCTCTGGCCAAGCTTACTTGATACATGATATGATTATATTACTGAGGACACATCTGTTTAGAGAACTAAGTCTGATGAAAAGAAGCAGTTGTAGTCTAAGCCCTGTAGAGTATAGCCTGTGATTATACATAGTGTATGTATAATCATATTATGTCGTTCAAAATAATTCAAAGAAATCAATAAACAGCAATAGAATAAACGTAAATTTCCAGGAATCATAATAAAGTATAAAAACAGAAAGAAAGTAAATCATTACTGTGGGTGCATCTTGTAGAGTGAGCCATCTATGGCCACAGTAGAACGGAGACGGGGGACATTCTTGTTGTCCTTCAGGCGATTTAGAATCGCACCCAGTGCAGAAGCAACGAGATTGGCAGAGCGGAAAGAGACGATAGCACACACATGCTGCACAGCGATGCAGTCATCTGCTGATGGCTCCACTCCCAGACGGGTTAGAATTTCCTTGGCTTTGTTCAATCCCTCTTTACTCCTTGAAAACAGGATAAGCATCAATGATGACAGTATAAGGAAAAAAAAACATGTAATGATTTATATACATCAGCAAAAAAAAAAAAAAAAAAACATTAATTGCAAGATCATTTTCATAAATAATCGATTGGTGAATTCAAAATAAACAGCATGACATGAGCTATTGCACAAGAATAATGTTAGATTGTAAGACTTACTTCTCAATAGCAGAAACATGCTTTGTTTCAATTTTGCCTTTAGTCAGTAGTTCTGGAGTGATGCGGCCTTCAAATAGCAGACCCTCTTTGGCCATCTTTACAAGAATCAGCCTCACCAACTCCCCGAGGTACATTCCGCTGACCATCTTCTCAAACCTAAGACCAGAAAAAGCTTCTCTCATACCTAACAAACGACCCATCACTCTCACTTTCAACTGAAATTGTATAGGTTATATTTAGTGTTGTTTTGTGGCTTACAATTGTTTGCCAGGGTTAAGAGATCCACGGTCGATATCCCGATCAAATTCAGTACGTATGTCCTCCAGCATGCCATCATCTCCAAAAGCTCCCCACTCTGTGTTGATGCACATCCTACCCTCATCTCCTTCAACCATGTCAATATGTCTCAACTCCTCCATGTAGCATGCATTAGTGCCTGTACCTAAAAATGGAAGCCCAGAAACATGAGGTAACATTTTTAGTCACCAGGCTTTTGCAGATTTGTGATAATGTGCACTAAGAGCTGCGCAAGGCTCATGCTGGACTAGGTAATAACTGAAATCACTACAAGGCCAATTAAAAAAGAAACCAAAGATGACCTCCACTTTAATTTCCTAGTGTCATAATTATATGATACTTGTATTGCAAATAAACATTATCATTTATTTCAAGTTTCCTTTCCCCCCAGGAAAATATTAATCAGGATGTAAAAGAAAAAATAGAGAAAATGAGTATTAAGCACTTGAAATGCCAATTCATGGCATATAATATTTTCTATGTTGCTGTTGACAAATATTACATAGGGACATACTGTATCTTCTCTAAGCCCTCTACAGTAAACTTTCAGCTGTAAAAACAATTGTTTACAAGGGATTTACTTTACTCCCTTACCAATGATCATCCCAACTTCACAGCGCTGGTCATCAAAGCCGCAGGTCATCATCGTTCCCACAGTGTCATTGACCACTGCCATGATATCTGCTTCATAGTCCTGGAGACAGCATATTTTCTTTTAAGCCCAGCTGGCTTGAAACATTTTCTTGTTTAAGAAAACCCAACCAAACAACGACTAGCTTATTGGGGCTAAAATATATAAAAGCTCTACTGCATGTTAACTTTTCATTTATAATGTGTTCACTGATAAGAACTCCTCACCCCTCGCTTTTTAATAGCTTTGTTCAGAAGCTTCACTACATCCATCCCTTCCACTCCGCTGGCTTTGAAACGTTTTGTCCAAGTCAGCAAAACAGCCTAAAAAAGAAATATAATTTATCACACACTCTCTTAAATACGTCTAAGACTTAGTGAAGTGATAATATTTTAGTGACTGAACTGATGACCACAGTAATAGAAAATACAGGACAGTAACCCATTGACACTGAATTTAATTGGTTAATAGAATAATGTAATATAATTTATCACATTTTCTTAAATATTTCCAAGATGTAATGGTCTAATAATGTTTTCGTGAGAGATCTGATGGTTTTATTTAAACTACATTAACTACAAAATGCCACTGTTGGGCCTTTGAGCAAGACCTTTAACCCTAACTGCTCATCTGCAACAGTAAGTCTCTCTGGATGAGGCCTCTGCCAAATGCCTTAAATATAAGTATCCAAGATGTAATGATTCAACAATGTCTTAGTAACAAATCTGATGATTTTGTTTGACCTACATTAAAAGAATAAAAAGGCAGTGACCCACTGACACTGTAGATACCATGTTAAATGGCATTATACATATATTGTTTTGCTGCACATTTAACATCAGTTTCAGTTTCAAATCATTTGCATTTCAGCCTTTTTTTAATAGATTTTATTATATACTTTTTCCATGCTCATCCATAACAAACAAATAAAGAAAAACAAACATAGCCCATTGTAAAACCCAGCTAGTTTAAGCAGATCACGTGTAAACGGCGTGCCTTGTGCATGCTGACCAATCACATCAACGCTTTTCCTGACAATTCATTTTTGACCAATCACTCTCAAGTATAAAACGTGTCCGCTTTCTTGCTGAATTGTTTGAGCTCGCGCTCGCTAACGGCTAACCCGGTAACGGTATTAACGTTTTTTTTTTCGTTTCACAGTTAGTATGAAATAAAATAAACGTTACAGCAGTTTCATTGGCCTGCAGTGAAACTCTACTGGAATAATAATAATAATTAAAAAAATTACATGAGCTACAGAGAAAACAGTAACTAAACATGTAACTGTAAGTACCCACACGTTCAGTATTTTTGTTGTATCTGACGCATTTATTCTATATTTATATATATTTATACTATATTTATAAGCACATACATATACATGTATACATTTTCTTTAAAAATGTTCATTTATTTATCAATTTTGTGAACTATACACAGAACAGGTGGGGAAAATATTGTAATATTGTTGTATTTATCCATTGTACATTAATAATTGTATGTATCCAGCCTTTAAATATCGAACAGCAAATGTCTTTAGTTAGTCTCCATGAAATGCCAAGAGTCAGATAAAACAGGGCTCCCTAAAATGTGTGTATATATGTGAATGTGAAGCTGGTCCGTGATGCAAAAAAGGTTTGAGATAAAATAGATAAAGTATAATGTAGTGAGGTCAAGGGCAGGTGAAGCTCTGGACAGCTGGACAGACAGAGTCAGATTTACACATATATGAACCCCAAAAAGATTCAATTATTAAATTTTTGATAAATAATGATTAAATTCTTAATAACTAAGCTGATGGGTGATGGCTGCATCTCATGGCACTTTTTCCCGTGGAGTTTTATCGATAGCAGCAAGCCTAAATCACTTTTACACAGATATGTGAAATATGTTACCTAGACTATGGAAGGCAATGCCATGAAAATGTTTGCAAAAAGTACAGAGGTGATAATCACACAAATAGTCACGAGCACATGCTTATTCTCCATGCTCAGTTCAGTGTGAACTTCATCGTGCCTTGCCAGGAATTACAATTTCACATTTCATTAAATTTTTTTTTTTTATTATTGAAATATACCTGCCTCCATGAACTACCTGTTATCTCAACAATTACAGCAGTGAAAGCAAAATCTAGATTTCAGCTCCTTCTTTTACCTCATCCAGTTTGGTTTGAGCACAGGGGAATGAGAAGGTGAATCCCACTGGAAGTTTCTTATCTTTGATGTTATGCTTCTCCATGAAGTCCCCCAGGCATTCAGCAACATGGTCAAATAACTGCAAAAACACAAAGAGGTTACACCTCAACACTTCTTTAAACACAATTACGTGTGGCCCTGTTTGTGTGATACTACATGTTGTAATAAAGCATACCCGTGTTCCACTGCCATGCATGATGTCTTCTGGAGTCTCATAGACCTGACTCTCCATCTGCACGGTTTGCTTCTTTTCATGAGAAACTTTCACTCGCAGGATTCGGAAATTAGAGCCTCCCAGATCCAGAGCAATGAAATCCCCCTTCTCTGTAACAGAGCGGAATTGAAACATGAAAAAATCAAGCAGACAAATGAAAATCTTATAACATTATTTAACAAGATCACTTTTTATCCACTGCAAAGTTTTATTTCACAAAACTGTTTAGTACCTACACATGCCACTTTTGTCTTCAGTAATGAATGTGTATTGACAAAGGAAATAGGCCTGATTATCAGAGTTAATAAAGCCAAGGAATCACCTACATGGCTGACTTGATGGCATACATTGTGATGCATTATTTATTAAAAAAGGTACTCTCGATGGAAGCTTAATTATTGATGATAGCTGTGTTTCTTTGAGGTATTGGCTGTCTACACACAACCCACTGTACCTTTTGGCAATTGATCCTTTCCAAGTGACAGTAAAACTGTGATAAATATATCTGTGAATAATGAACCTAAAAGAACAGTTGACAGAAATAGTAGTCCAGGAATCATTGCATGTTCTTTGTAACCTACACCACTTGCATAGTTCCTTCTCAAAGATGCTTAGTGTGCCCAGATTAACAAC
This sequence comes from Silurus meridionalis, assembly GCF_014805685.1. Taxonomy (NCBI): domain Eukaryota; kingdom Metazoa; phylum Chordata; class Actinopteri; order Siluriformes; family Siluridae; genus Silurus; species Silurus meridionalis. Next base: position 11,099,015 of record NC_060885.1, on the reverse strand, counting down.
ATTTGTGCAGTACTTGTTGCCAAGCAACAACCAAAATGTTATACAGGGTAGTTTGGCCATTCTTTAAACTGGATGTTGACTTTCTTAGGGTTTTAATATGACTATGCTTGTTCGAGTGATCACTTGTGTAATGTTATGTCAAGCCATTCGTATGTAAGTGTGTTGTTATATAAGATTGGCTCAGACATGCTATACATGCCAGTGGAGGGATGCAAAATGTTAATCTGTAACCCTTTTAGTATAAAAATCTATTAACCGATGGTTAAATAATGTATTTTTTATTTTTTTTTGCAAATGTTCAGTATAAATAAAATGTCTTTATCTCATTTTTTTTATAAGGCACTAAGATTTGGCTGGACTGGTTGTGAAACGAACACAGTGATAGACATCTGCAATTCTCTTTTGTGCAGCTGCCCTGGTGTGTCATGTTCAAACCAGACTTTCACAACAGGAGACAGTATCTTCTATGTTATGCTTGAGTTTTGTTGCTGTTCATTTAATTCACTTGGTCTAAAGTCAAATTGAATTTCAGTGATATTGATTTGAGCCTAACATAACAAATCCTAGAATCTATTTTTTTTTCTAATCCTCTAGACAGAAATCTAACACTCATGATATAGTGTAAATGAATAAGAAATGAAAACCAAGTCCAAGTGTGTGAAATATTGCGGCTAAAACTGCACTGTCACTTTCTTGATCATTATTTACTGTAGAGATTCTGTTCCGTAGAAAGCATTATAGCATACGGCAGCACTGAGGAGGACTGAGTGCTCCTAAAAAAACATAAGCTGTTAAATAGCATATTTAATTTTCAATTACATACTTTACTGTTCTAAGAACTAAAGTGCTCTGGAAAGGTTGCACACTGGATTTATAGTGTACTGTGTAAAATATAGTAAAATGTTTTTTGTGCATCGACAGAAGCATGGCACACCAAATAGTGTAAAAAAAAATAGTGGGACCCAAAATAGTGTATTATGCGGTAAATAGGACATATGACACTAGACTAGTGCAGGGGCCATACATACCGTTTGCAATGGTAGGCAGCTTATCATTCTTAAAGACTAGGTCTCCTTGTACTGTTAGTTTACTGATACATGATACCACAAGGGGGCTCTTTGAACTATAAAAATAACGTGACTGACCATGGCTTTTATATGTCAAGCATTTATTGTTCATATCCTGAGCTCTTCCCCTTTTATAGCCTCCACATACATAAAGACCTCAACTTCATAAACCCCAGGCACCTGATCAGTAGTTTATATATATATATATATATATATATATATATATATATATATATATACATATACATACATACATACATACATACACACACACACAGTATATATAAAATATAAAAGAGAGAATTTTTAGGCATCTGCTACATTTTCCTTAGTTAGTAATGGTTTCCTTTACATTACCCTTGTTTAGCTTCTGATATAGCATTCAGTGCATGAGAGCTATACCAGTGTGTTACTTTTACGAATGCTTAGCATCCAGCATTTGTACTGTTGAGCAGCATTATAGGTCTGACCTCAAAAGGACAAAGTGCTTTTTTGGAAACCATGTATTTAAAAAATCTTGCATTATAGATGGGGCATACTGGGTTATGAATATAATGCATCTAAAAACAATTTTATTGTCTACTGAAATCTAATTTACATAACTAGTATGTATAGTAAACTAGTATAAAATGTCTGAAATACGAATTCAAAATAATCTTAAGGGTGAAGTGATTTATTTCCACTTCCCTGGTAAATATATTCACATGGGTAATGTATATTAACATGGAATAGCATATATTTATATATTTATATAAACTATCCACAAGAGTAAATAAAGAAGGTTTTTTTAAATTAAGAAACTAATGGATATAAAACAAAAATGATAATTTCAGGGTTTGTTTTAATCAATATGGTCACTAAAGGCACATGGCATGTGAGAAGGCATATGTAAGCATGTAAATAGTTCACAGAGTATGGAAATTGTAAAATGGGTGACCAGTGACGTAGATCCATGCTGTTGCAGGTCATGAACGCTGGTGTCATTACATTACATGGGAACTCCAGTACATGAGAAGTATCAAGTATTCTTTGCCACTTTATGTCTACCCTGTGCCAACATGTTTACAAACAAAGGTATACTTGTTCAGCTGGTTTTCTCAACAGCCCTGAATAACTTGTCATTGTTAAAACACCAGATGTAATGAAATGTTCCTTGGGCACATGGGTTTTATAGTTAATTGATTTCTGTCTATTCATGTCTTGCTGTTTACTGTCTGACTGTTTTATCAGTCAAGCCATACCAAATATCTGCTAGTACAAATGTTTGGCTGCAGGACACAACCCTGATTATAAACAAAGCTTGCTTTTATATTTGATCAGTAATGCTTTATTAAATTATTAAAAATACAGATAATCTGTCAGGTCTACTCTAGGAACTTAGCTGTTATGCACTAGTTTAACGGGTTTTAGCTGTCCACAAAAATCTATATCCCATATATTTTACTTGATTCCCTTATGTATTATTTATGCACTTATGCGGTAAATGTCCTGGAGAGTGAACCCATATACGCTAATTCATATGCCATTAAATAGATTCCACACAACATGACCAAATGCTTGCAGACATGTGAACAGCCCCATGTATTGACTTTACCTAAGCTAGTGTCAAAAATGTTGAAGCACACAGAACACAATGATTTTGTATCCTGTAGCTTCACAGGAATTAAGAAAACTAAACATGTTCCAGCATGATTTTGCACAAAGTGAGGTCCTTAAAGACATGATTTGCCATGATTGGAAGAACTAGAGTTGTCTGCACATGTCCCTGACCTCAACCCCCTCAAAACACCTCCAGGATCAATTCAAATGACAACTGCACCCCAGGTCTCCTTGCCAAAAAGTTAATCAATATGCACAAATTTCTTTTATCTTTTGTAAGCCTTTCCAGAATAGTAGAGGCTGTTATTTTGACCAAGGGTGGGGGAACTAAATCTAGAATGGCAGTGTGTTCACAAACATTTGTCCAGATAGCGTCCTCTGGTATGATGAGAATGCTTCTGGCTACATATTTAAAGTAATAATTGTGCATTTGCTTAATTCTGAGGTGAGTTTTTTGTGATTTTTAGACACTGGTCTCACCTGAGCCATCAGGAATGGACCTGACGAAGGTGGGCAGCATTTTAACAGTGGCTGTAGCATTGGCGTCACGACTCAGCCCTTTCTCCAGCTCCATGCGAAAGCGGGACATGACGTCTCGCAGTGTCTCATCAGAGAAGCGCATGGAGTACAGGTACTTATCAATCTAGCAGAGAAAAAAATGCAGTTAATTATTTTTTGTTTAAAAATAAATAATATAAAATATACATAATATAAAATAAATAACATCATAAATCTTGTGCAACATAAAAGTTTTTTATTAATTATGTCATGATATCCAATGATATTATCTGGGTTTATAGTGTTTTTTCAGGCCTGTAAACCATTACTTGTTTTTTAATAGGATCCCAAAAAACACATATATGTAAAAAAAATATATATACTCCCAAAACAGCCCTTTACTTCTGAATAAAATATGAAAATGGCCATTAACATCTAATATGGGAATGATCTTTGCAGGTGTTAGCACTCTCTCATATTAACAAATAAGAAATTCCTTTCTGGAATCACAGACTCTCTGCCCCATCATCTCCACTTGGTTTCTGTCATAGTAAAAGGATAATATACATGAATTCAGAATATTTATTCATTAGTACGTTAAATAACACCGTACTTATGGTATAGTGTTTTTTACAATAACAAAATGATACTTACTAATGCTTATTTTTCCATAATATTTTATAATTTAGGATAATGTCTCTTTCACAGTGGTAAGGAGCCTAATGGTAGCCAAGCATGTAGGTAATTAGTCTCAAAAACAGATGACACTCAGCACAAACACTGCTCATTATGGTGGACCACACAGTTGAAACATTGTTATTCAGAGAAGGAAACTAGACATTTAATAGCTAATTTGAATCTTTTTTAAACATGCCAGTTGAAAAAATAAATATATATATATATATATATATATATATATATATATATATATATATATATATATAAAATTATATTGTGGAGATTTAGTAGACCCTTGAATAGACCACCACCAGGTTTTGCTGATTCATGTTATCACTGTGTTGTAGTAATGGGGGTTTCTCAGGCCTGGTTGCTATGGGAGATTGAGGCTGGTTTCTGCATTAAAAGTATTAGCTGAAGTATTTGAATTGCAAGGTTTAATGGACACAGGCTTTACATTGTTGGCTGAATGCTTGATACATATGCATATTTAAATACCTGATTTTAAATACAGAATTCTGCTTGTATAATAGGATTGTAGGGGTTAAACAAAAATTAGAAATATGGCGCACTTTTGAAGGACAGACAGGTCAGGCCTTCAACTTTCAGGTTGTTCAAGCCTATTAGGACAGGATGGTGTGCATCGTGATCTATTGCGCAATAGATTCTAGTACATAAATAAAAGCTGAAAAATGGGCAATGACTGAGTAACGGTGAAATAAATGCCACTTTGAATACCATACATGCTTAGACTGTATTCTGTAACACCACCATATATTGTATGAAAATAATGCAATAGTGAAAAATAATCCTTTTTTTTTTTCTATGTTTTATTTGATGGTCAGATGTTTCTTAAAGAACACAGTTTGTGTTTAAAACACAAGAACAGATAAAAGTTTATGCTATAATTCAAAGCTGGGAGCGGTGATGTGGCACCCTGGTGGTCAGAAGTGTGAAGAAGCGTGGACTTTCCTGCAGCTAGTCACGTTTCTCCTGGCTGTTGTCATGGTAACCTCAGAGCTTTTTGCCTCTTACCTCTCACACCACCCTGTGTATTGAACACTTCTGGTCATATATAACAATATAATATGTTTGTCTGAGTTTATAACTCACACTATAACTAACTAACTAGATATAACTAACAACTTCCTCTTTGTCACAGCTTGAATGCATGTTACACAATGTAGGATGTCTGATACATTCCTTGAGGGACGGTATTAGCTAACAACTGTCTGCTTGTAGCTATCGATCCAAATGTATTTTTATATTTTAGTTTACAAAATGTTTCCCTAGCTCAAAACGTTTAGATTTTGCCACAGCTACAACCTTCAACATGTAGTGGAAAAGAAACTCATTAAACAGCATGTTTACATCAAATGCCAGAATTGTTTAATAGTGTGTCTTTACAACAGAACTCCAAGATTTGCTTTATGTTTGCATTCTTTTCTCGTAGCGCACCAGTGGGGGTTAAATAACCACTGCAGGTTTCTGCCGTGTTCGGGGGAGGGAGTCCTCCATTCTGCTGAAATTCTATACACCATGCTGGAGTATGTTGGAGGAGGGGTAACCGTTGCTCTCCCCTCAAGCTGTGTATAGCACACTATACAGCACACAGTGGAAAAACAATCCTGCTCACACGCCATCACAACTCATTGACATCCGCATCATGGTTTCAAGGACAATGCAGCACAGGCCTTCCTCAGTTATGCCCCTATGTGTCACTACCGACGTTCTCAAACCTGTCTGCCTCAACGTCAGTGTCACATTGCCTATGACGTATCATCTAGAGAAAGAGGTACGTGAGGCAGCGCGCATCTCACCACTCTGAGCCAGCGCGCATCTCACCACTCTAAGCCCACCTATAAACCCCGAAACACACTTGGGTGCTATATGGTGTCACGTGGCTTGATGGGCACCAGGTTGGAAAAATTCAGCCTGTTTCATAGGCTAGTAGATAACACTCACCTTTTTGACCTGATCATCCTTCAGCTCAGTGAAGTAGTAGGCCAGAAGCTGTGCGGCTATCATCCTGCTCCACTACTGTAGGGTTACTGAAATGGAAGAGGAAGTGTAGGCTTTCGAGTCCTTCAAAGCAAGGTCAAAGAGGCTTTATGTGGCTCAGAGGAGATGGTATAAATGCTAAAAATAATATGCCGGCATGTAATCCAAATGTAATATCTTCCAAATGTTATTTCTGTATTCTCTTTCTCTGCTCAGCATGTAATGCGCTTACATTAGATGCAGCAGCGGCTGGGATGGGGACTGGATTAAGCCCTGCCCATTTCCTTCTTTGTTATTGGCTGAGCTTGACAGTCAGTCTCCCCCCATTTCTTCCTTTCTCTGGCACTCATACACTGCCCCTCCCTTTCTTTCTCACTTCCTTGCTTTTCTCTACTTCCTTGTCTATCTTCATCTCTCATTGGAGGGAAGCAGGGCCTAAGTATTTCCGTGTGGGAGGGGGAATGTCACGTAGAGCACATTTCTCGGACGCCATTGGTTAGATAGAGCTGAGGCAGTTTCCCCCATAGCCCTCATTCTCTCCTCCATGCAGTGAAGGGCATGCCTCGTAGAGGTTATAGAGGCGTGCCTTCTTCAAATTCTGTCAAGTAATACTGTTAACAAAAACCATAGTAATGAAGACATTCCAACTTAACAAGTGTGAAGCATCTAATGCCAATATGTAAAGAAAGCTATATTTATAGTCAATAAGAGAGCCAGTTTTAGACGGCCAGTTACCCAAGTAAAAAGGTTAAGAAGAAAGGTAAATAACAGCTGGGCTTAAAAAAAAAAAAAAAAAAAAAAAAAAGAACGAACAGAACGAGGCTTACTTGAACTTCTTTTCCCCTTTAGGAATAAGTATAAAAAATGAAAGCAATATTCTAAGCAACTGCCAGATTTCACATCAGACATGGACAAATTAAATGTAAACTTGTTTTTTATACACATCTAAGCTATGCAAAATAGGTTCTTTTAAAAATGTGAAGAAGACATACATTTGTTTTACTAAAACAGATGACTAAAGGATAAAGCTTATATTATGAAGTTAAAGATACTGAATGAATTTAAAGGTCAGGAGAAGCAGGCGAAGGAATAAAATAAGCATTTCCTGTAAGTGCCAATAGTTAGAGTGTTGCAACATTCATTCATTGTAATGAGCAACATATATATTTTATATTTGTCTTCTTTTTAATAAGTTAAAATTTATCCTATTTATTGCTTAGTCCTACTACTGGTAATAATTCCTCAGGCCATTTCTTTGATATTTTTGTTCTTTACAGTTACAGGAATTCTTTATTGATGAAATTAATGACATCAGGCAGTAGTGAAATCCTGTGCAATAGTCCTAATCAGTTATTTTGGCAGATGGAACATAAGTCATCATAGTTGTCCTACAAATCTCTTTTTTATGACTCATTTCCTGTACCTCCAATTCAGTTACAGTATATAGAAAATCTTTGACTGAATGGTGCTGGTTTTTAGGCAGTTACAAATTCACTGACAAATCACAGGCTAAGAATGTTTATTGTGTTTGCACAGATTTGATTAAGAAAGTGACTAGAGCAATTACTGGGGGGATTTTATAGTAACTCACATGTGAGGTGCAACAAATAAGTAAAACACTTATTCATGCATCCTGAGAGCAATGAAATGAAATGCCTTGAGCAAACAATTCATTCTCAAGAGTAAACAGACTGGGTAAAACTTTTCTCTTGGTTCTTTTACAGAGAGTCACATTTTAAGCTGAAACAATGTCATAAAAACAGCATCTTTTATTTTATAGAATTGTTCAATATTGGTAACATCTTTGAATATTTTTGTACTTTTTACAGAATTTAATTAAAATAATAAAAGTCCAAAAGTGGTGCATATTTCTTAAACTCAAAAGCAGGCCTTTAAATCAGGTAAGATAACTATTTTGGTGTGTTTAAACTAACTTGAAGATTGAGGGGGGAAAAAAAAGACTTTAAATGAACCTGATAACACAGAATTTTGCAATAGCAAAAATTATTTTTAATATTTTGGGGTAAAAATAAAGAAGCAAGTGCACAATAAACATCGTATTTTAGAAATGCAAACTATTTCAATTTGGCCTTGCAATGAATTCAGCATTGCTTTAAAGACAACAACCTTATTGTAAGATGTTTGAGGAAAAAAAGCACCTTATTTGTCCTTTTACACATTATGAATATGACTTTATCTGGAGGGATTTATCAACAAATACATGCAAAGCACCTTATTATATTTTTACCAAACAAAACCAAAATCAATATGTATACAATAATTAGCAATAGTAGGTAGCTATACAATGTTTATGTATCTATTTAACTATCATTAATTATTGAAATTATTTAAAAAATGTAGATTAATTTTATTTAAGAAAGAACAGCAAATGTAGCTTCAGTTATCCTAAAATGTTATGGTGGATTGTTATGAATTAAAGAAATAATCTGCACACACATTGAATAATTGAATAGGTAGAAGCTATATGCAGTTTGCTGCCAAGACAGAACCAATGACTGGCTTGTAGACGTTTCCTGCTGCTGTCCTAATTTACACAATTTATCATGTACAATTATCCATAAAACATCTTTTTAAAACAAGGTCTATTAAGCAACTAAGACATATAACATATACCTACATGTGGTAAAATCTCAATTTTCTTATCGCTATCCATGGTTGAAAACTGGTAGTCCAACAAGTAAATTAGATAATCCAAAGTCAGGGTGAACCACTTTGCTCCTTGAGAAAGGATTCAAAGGGATTTAAGCAATGGCACTTACATAATCAAACCATGTCACTAGAACTGTTCTGAGCGAAGTTGTTTAACATCTGCAGAATCACGCATGCTCTAATGAAATTTCATTGACAATTTTTATTGACAGCGGTTTAAAACACAGAAAAAGGCGATGGACAAAAAAAAAAAAGACAAACAATACAAATAGTCGACCAGTTTGAATATTAGATGTGAATATCTGAACAGTGTCATGGGATGTAACTAAAATGTACCATTTATGAATGACTTTCCTCCCAGAACATGTGTAGTACAGTGACTATAAACACTAAGGAATGATAAGCCTATAAGGAGTGCTAAAATCCACTGTTAATAAACTATCAAAACCACATTAAACTCTTTTACTGACAGATCTTTCAACTAATAATTAACGATGCAGCACCAAGCTAAAGACTCAGCGGGGGCTCATGCATGCATACTTTTCTATGTAAGATATACAGTATAATCTCAGCTGTAAGCTTTGTCTCTTTGCCAGATAAATTGGTTAGCATTAGCAAGCAGGATTAACATGAGTAGTTTTTTCTTTACAGCAGCTGACCTGATTGAAGTATATCTGTATAAACCTACTGATGCTTAATTTAATAGATGGAGTTATTAATTTGTGCATATTGCAATATATGAACTTTTCATCATCTAATTAGCAGCTTTCAGAAGCATTTAGGAAACACAAGTTACCATTATTTGGAATACATTTTTAACTAAAAATTCAATATATGAATATCAATATGTTTAATGCCATTATAATTAAAGCATTTTACATTTTATAAATAAACTGTTCACAAGAAAAACTTGCCACTGGCTTGTGAACGAGAGCTTGTTCTTGGCAAGTCTAAATAAACTTGTGACATTCCAGTATTCAAAGCTACTTTCCGCTCTAGATGAGCCTTATTCGTGCTATTCTTCCTGCCTGCTCATGCAAACCGGGGGGGCTAGGCTACAAAAGAGGCAGTTACTCTCAGTGAAATAAGCTGCACAGCTGACAACCTGAGAAGGTTTTTGAAGTTAACTTCTTCTGTTTTATCTCCTGATTTGAATATTGATATACTTATGCATTTCATTATTAAACTGTGACAAAATAAATGAACAGGAAACTTTTTAATTAAATGTCTAGACAATAGTTGTCTAACAAAGCTCTTAAGATAAAGAAATTGTTCTAAATACTTCAAGAGGTAAATTCTTTATATTAATTATATACAGTTGGATAGCACTCAGGTTCCTTTGCTCCAGCTATGAATGCAAAATAATGGAAAAAAGAACACAGTGCACCTGAACATTCTTATGTTGTCTTACAAAACTGACGAGCCACAGCTGTAATAAGTGCTGCTCCCTTTCCACTGCCATCTTCAGACAGGATGAAATCCACCTCACACTTGGGGGCAAGTTCTTTCACTGTGTCTTTTAGAATTCTCGAAAAGCTGCAAAGAGGAAAAGAAGCAAAAAAGTAGTCACATTTTAAGTCATGATCCTGATGCTTACCCGAGTATCTGAATCAGGTTTAGGGAAAATCAAGAACCTATGCAATGATGTATTCTACTCACTGTGGATGGAGTTTGTAGAGTGTGCCATCCACACCCACTGTGATGTTGAGATGGTCCAGTCCTCGGTTCTCCCTGATTTTGTCTACAATAGCAGCCATCCCTGCACCACAGAGCTGTGCAGCTCGGGTTGACACAACACCACACACTTCCTTAACGATGATACTGTCATTGCATGTGCTGTTCAGACCCAAATGTTGGAGAATACATCTGACTTGCAGTAGCGCCAAACGGTCACTAGAGGATGCCATCAATTTCAGAGAAGAATATAGTATCAACCCATGATAACCATAATAAAACTGGCTATAACTAAGTTTATAAGATGTCTGATTACACTAAGAGAGATTTTATACAGTTGAAACTACCTGATCACTGTGGTAAAAAGGTTTAATATATTTAACTATATATGAATAAAGTATAAAGACATGTACCTTTCAATCTGTGAGAGAAACTTGGTCTCAAAAATGCCCCTTGTCTTAAGACACTCTGTAATATGGCCACGAAACAAAAGACCTCTTTTGGTGAGATCTATTAGAATCTGCCGGACAATTTCTCCTAGGTACATTCCACTGGTCATCTTCTCAAACCTGTGTGAACAAAAACATCTACAGTTAGCTTCAGTTTCCAGTTTCCAATATTTTGAAGGAAAGGAGTTTGGTATCGAAAACCAGGTTGTAAATAATGTAGGCTCATAATATATTGTCATGTACACTATAACAAATTAGAGAGGGCCAGTACTCTTATGATACACTGCCCCCGTGTGGACAAACACTTAACAGTCCCTAACCATTGCACATTAGGTACACTATATGGCGAAACTTTTGCAGATACCTGATCATTATTTGTTCCACAGAATTACAAAGTAAGACACACTGTTGTCTATAATGTCTAATATCATGCCCCTTTGTGTAAATCAAGACCCAAAATATGTGCTTTGCTAAGGCTTAAATGGAAGACCTTAAGCAGCTTGCAAAGGTCTCTCACTGAACTCCTTTGGGATTGGAGTGCTGACTGCATGCAAAGCCTACTTGTCTCCAACATCAGTGCCTGACCTCAATAAACCTCTTAATAAACCTGAATAAAAACTAATTCACAGCCACACTCCAAAGTCTAGTGGAAAGTTTAGAAGAATAGAGGTTATTATAACAGCAAAGGCAGACTAACTCTGGAAGGAAATGTTTGTCATGGATTTTATGTTTAAAAAATCAGAATGGGTTTTATTGTTGAGTGTGCTCACACACACACAATATTTGTTTTCTAGAAATTGTGGTTACAACAGTATATACATTGAAAAAAATGAAAGAAAGATTTTTAACACAAGGTACAGCCTGGATGACACATGCAAAATATACATTGACTTATTTACTTATACACATAGTAAAGGTTAATGTTTTCCCCATTTTTAATGAATTGGCCCATTTGATAAAAGTATAATGTGCAACTTAGTATGATATTAATATTAGATGTGTATGAATAAGCCATAACAGCCACTCTTACCTCTGTTTACCCACATTCAGGGAGCCGCTATCCACCTCCCGGTCAAACCGTGTCCGGATATCCTCAATGTTGTCGTTATCCCCAAAACCACCCCACTCAGTGTTCACACACATGTGCCCCTCATCCCCTTCCACTGTTTCAATGTTCTTCATGTGTTCCATGTAGCAAACGTTGCTGCCTGTTCCTGCATGGCCAAGAAAATCCAGGAAGCGTATTAGATTTTTTTTTTTATTTTGAAATATACTTTTCCCCAAACCTGCATTGTTGCATATACTGATAAAATTCTATATTTCCTGTTTAATATCTTGTACATTTTGTTTTGTGCTTGCATGCTTTCATTAGGAGCTGTTATGAACTGACAAGATTAAAGCACGGAGTGAGAAAGAATGCTTGTTTTGACAGAAGGAGATAAAATCCATACCAGCAATTAATCCAATTTCACAATTAGGATCTTCGTATGCACATGTCATCATCGTGCCAACCGTGTCGTTTACCACAGCAACAATATCAAGGTCAAATTCCTACACAAACAGAATTATTCAAATACTCTGATCATGATTTTTTTTTAATTACCATATATACAAATTTCATGTCTTACATTTCGTCTCTTAATGGCCTCTCTCAGCATGTCCACCACATCATTGCCCTCACAGTGAGTAGCTTTGAAACCTTTAGTCCAGCTCACCAGGATTCCCTTAAAGATTGTAAAGAATGTTTAATGCATCTCTCAATAATATTCTGTTTTCATAGTTATGATGTCAGCATCTCCATTGAGCCTCTGATAAGCAATGATAATGCTTCTGTTACCTTATCTATTCCAGTCTGTTTGCATGGGAATGAGAAGGTGAAGCCAAGGGGCAGGCAGGTGTTTTTCATCCCCATATAGTCCAAGAAATCTGAGATACAATGTACTATGTGGTCAAACAGCTGAAAAGAAAACAGAACATTTATTAGCTATAGCTTATATTTAATAATCACGACAAATACATTTTTATTAATCTAATTTGAAATAGTGTATGTGTGAGCTGATCGCTAGCATTGAAGTAAAAAAAGACATAAGTTTGCACCTCCTCTCCAGTGCCCTGCATGATTTCCAGTGGAATGGCATAAATCTTGTTATACATGCGCACAGATTTGCGAATTCCACTACGGATCTTCACCACCAGAACTCTGAAATTTGTTCCGCCCAGATCCAAGGCCAGGAATTTTCCCGTCTCTAAAGTAGGACCAGCAGTGATAAAATACATCAGTACACAAATCGCCCATTTAGATAAAAATTCCTAAAGGGATTTCCAACAGTGGGCCATGTCCTTCCTAGGCTAACAGGCTTTCTTTTGCCATAATTCTGTGTGTGTGTGTGTGTGTGTGTGTGTGTGTGTGTGTGTGTGTGTGTGTGTGTGTGTGGCTATTAGTGTGAGAAAAATAGCTATTAGAATGTGTAAGAAACAATGTGATAATGTGGAAACATTTCTAGCCCTTCTTTGTCTTAGTGTTTACTCTCTTAATTAAGACAAATGTAGTGGTAATTTGTAAATAAATTGCAAACATAGATTTAACTTAGACTATTTACTTTTTGGGAAAATATTTAAAGCCACATTTCTTTGGATATTTGTCACATGCACAGTGCACAACACAGGGTGTATGAGGCAATTACGGTACATTTAGGTATTAGGTATTAATTCTATTTATATTTATATAATTATATTGAATATATTTAGGTATAAGGTATAATTGCAAGAAACATTTAAAAATGTATAATCTTGTTCTTAAAACTAAATATTTTTTCACCTGTGCCATCTGGAGTCCTGTAAACATATGAGGGCAGCATTTTGACTGAAGCAGAGCCATGAGAGTCCTTTCTGAGGCCACGCTCCAACTCCACTCGCATCTCATCTTTAACTTGTTGGAGTTGTGTGGGGCTGAGGGTGAATTCTGCTAGTGTGCTGTCAATCTCTTTGCGCTGTGATGCCAAACGTTGGGCAACCGCAGTCACCATGGCTGCCCCTTTCCCACTGCCACTCTCCGACAGCACAAAACGGACATGGCACTCAGGCACCAGGCGGCGCACCACTTTATGGAGCCTCTTCGCATACCTGCAAAATGTATTTACAATACAGAGACCAACATCTTGTAAATCCAGCACCTGTGCATATTGAGTCAAGTTTATTTGTTTGAAATAAAAACGACTGCAAGGAGCAAACAAGCTATCATACTGAGGATGAGTCCGGTAGACAGTTCCATCCACTCCAACGGTGGTCCTTAGCGTCTTTAGCTTCTTGTTCTCCCGGATGCGTGTGAGGATGGCAGCCAATGCAGCAGCACACAGGTTAGCTGACCTGAAGGACACAATGGTGCAAACATGCTGAACGGCAATGCAGTCATTCTCTGTGGGAGTGAGACCCAGCTCTGTAAGGATTTCCTTAGTGTTCTCCAGCCCGTTTTTGTACCTAGAAGAAGACACCAGATAAATGAAACTCCATATATGATCACCCATATTAATAGATTTTAATAAATTCATTGCATATAGATTAGCAGAGATGGTTTAATCTTGAACTGAAACTTAAATATAGTGCCAAGAACGACTAAAAAAATCTCTCACTTACTCTTCTATCATGCAGACATGCTTAGTTTGAAATCTCCCTTTAGTACGAAGAGAATCTGAAACCCTTCCTTTAAACAGCAGGCCACGTTTAGCCATCTTTAACAGGATGAGCCTCACCAGCTCTCCCATGTACATCCCACTCACCATCTTCTCAAACCTTATGGAGATATAAGCATGTAAATTATTCGTAAATATAATCTTGACTGAGATTGACTTTTCTAAATGAGCACCAATATTTCTATTCCTACTTCTGCTTTGTCCAATGACATTGTAAGCAACAATTTTGAAGAAGCTGTGGAGTAGAAGAAAGTGGCATTTTAAAGAAAAAAGGCATTGGATGTGATGTGACTGGATTTTGTTTACTGTCTATAGCTACTAAATTGAAACCCTTTATAAAACCCTTAAAACCTCACAGTTGTTTTCCAGGGTTGATGGAGGCGGCATCAATTTCCTGATCAAAACTTGTAATAAAATCATCCAGTGCCCCGTCATCTCCAAACGCTCCCCACTCTGTACTGATGCACATCCTGCCCTCGTCTCCCTCCACCAGGTCAATGTGTCTCATCTCCTCCATGTAGCATGCATTAGTGCCTGTACCTGAGGGAAAAGACAGAAAACAGTTTTTTTTAATTGTACGTTTTAATTTCACATCTAAACTCCAGGTAATGATGGCACATGCTTGCTGATCTGATTGTAGTTCAGGTAATATTCAGACATGGTCACTATGGTCTCACCTATAATAACTCCGACCTCACAGTGCTGGTCATCATATCCACACGTCATCATGGTCCCCACTGTGTCATTGACCAGCGCCAGAACATCCACATCAATCCCCTGTTCTCATACACAACACTGACTTTTAAAATGCTTTATAGGCATGTTCTCTAAATATTTATCTAATTATAAACTATATTATTTTTTAAAGTTTCTTTCATACCTTAACTTTGCTGATAGACTGCCTCAGTAACTCTACCACATCAGCACCTTTGACACCTCTGGCCTTGTAGTCCTTTGACCATGAGAGCAACATACCCTACATCATAGTAACACAGTATTAGTAATAATAATAATGTGGTTTGAGAAATTATACAAATATTGGCACATAAGTACAAAATTCCTAGAGCTGTGTGCCCTTGCTGCTTTGTACCTCATCAAGTTTAGACTGGAGACAGGGGAATGAGAAGGTGAAGCCCAGTGGAATCTTCTGATTTATCTCATTGTTCTTCATGAAGGTTTTTAAAGACTCTGCCACGTGATCGAAAAGCTGTAAGACATAAAAAGTAGAAGAAGGGTCAATTATTTGGCTGAATGGAAATATAAAATAATTGCTCTGCCAGTATATAATAAAATTACTTTAGAAAACATGCCACACATGTAACGGGTGAAATATGCTGCGCTTCCTTTAGGAGCATAGCGGTATTTTGAGAAAAGACCGGCACAGCATTTTTCCGGTATTACTGCGTGTGTGGAGACCGAGGATTATGTCCTTATTATTTTCTGATGCTCATTTCTAAGTTTCTTTGACTAACCCTTAACACTGTTGCCAAGAAAAATAAAAAAGCACGAGTTTTGGAAACCTGTCTGTGCTTATATGATTTCTGTTGCAACTGGAGTTAGAACTCGAGCTATCCCTTCACCCAGACTCAACGCGCTACAACAGCTTGTATCTAAACAGTAGCCGACCAAGTAAGTCATTGTTTACTGTCTTCCTCCTTCCTTTCACAACTATTTCTCTCAGGAGTTTATCTTTTGGCATCGTCGTGCGTTTAAAAAAAAAAACATTTTTTCTCCCGAAGCCGTGCAGCTCAGAACACAGGTGAGGTGCGTTTTTTCGTTTCCGTTCGGAAATTTCATTGATCAAATGTTATATGTCGCTCAATTTTTTGTTTGTGAAACCGGGAAAAACCCAGGAAAAATTCATAAATTAGCCGCTTCGTTGTTTAAGCCGCGGGGTACAAAACGTAGGAAAAAAGTAGCGGCTTAAAGTCCGAAAAATACGGTACTTGCTAAAATTCTTTGTTTCAATAAAAAAATACATTTTAACTGTATGCCATCTCAGTCACTAAATGTTACATTTGCAATGAAGTACGTACATCTGTTCCTCTTCCATTAAGAACCTCCACAGGAACTGGAAAAGTCTGGCTTTTCATCTGCACTTTCTTTTTCCCGTCCTCAGATACCTTGACCTGTAGAACTTTGAACTTGGAACCACCAAGATCTAGTGCCAGGAAGTCACCCTTCTCTAGATGTGCCACAGACAAACAACACCATTTTTCAAAATTTGGGCGGATTATTTATACAACAGAGCATTAGATGTGATTTATCATTAAATGTGATTGTACTGTATGTTGTTAAGTTTGACTGTGCTTAAGTACATTAATATGGCATTTAACTCTTGGAAGCGTGATGTGTACCTGAGCCATCAGGAGTCGAGCGGACGTGTGTGGGTAACATTTTGACTGTCGCAGCAATGTTGCTTTCTTTCGACAGACCTTTCTCCATTTCTACACGGAAACGAGACTTAATGTCCAAGAGCTGTTCATCAGACAGACGCATGGCATATAGAAACCGGTCAACCTGTGAAAAAAAATGATAAATAAACAAATCATTTCATTAGCAGGGTTGTAGGAGTCGACTCTGGTGTTGGACTTGAATCCAGTAACAAAAATATTTTCTGTATCAAATTGCATTTGTGTAGGATTTAATTCCACTTGGGGTTAGACTTGGGCAGTGGGCTCGAGAAATATGGTGTGGGGCTACAGTGTGTTTTTCATCTTTTCATTCTGCATGCTGTCTACCAGAGTGTAGGTTCTTTCATCTAGTAAACATGGTCTAATCATTAGCACAATGTATGAATGAATGAACTAGTGGAAGTAAAGAGAAGAATTTGAAGTTTTTAGTTATAGACTTGATAACTGCTCTATATCGAATTTGAACATATTTGCATTTCTCCTGTTTTGTTCTTAATGGCACCACATCCTCTAGTCCAAAGCTTTCAAATGAAATCATCTGCAATGAAAAAGCCTACATTTCCATTACTTATTAACAGTGTTATTCCTGTGTGACTTTGACACTTATGCCATTTCATAGTTATCTGGAAAAAGTGTTGGATGAGTAATAAGAGTGAAAAGTCATAGCGGTAGTGATTTAGGCATTGATTATAATTATTACTTATCAAATGATAACGTGGGTGTGTCTATCACAAGGCTAAAAGAGCAATCAGAAAGACAGTATCTGAAACCATATTTTCACCAAACAAAGAAAATAAATAATTATCTCTCATTGAACTTTATATATAGCAAGATATATATTTGTTTATTCCTTTCTAAAAATAAGGCTGCAAATGAGAAAGTTGGCAGAGAGGGCAAGGTCCTTAGTTTACACGTGTTGGGTTGGCTTTCCACACAACTAAGATATGAGACATAGGAAAGTTAATGATTCGCCGGAGCACTTCAGAACCATATTCACTTCCAGCATCAGACGACTGGCTCAGAACGATGTGACTGGCTTTCAGAGCAGTATGATTATAGTAACGCAACCTGCTGTTTGATTTATGCAAGAGAATGCAAAAACAGTTTGCAAACTAAAAATAGTTCCTTGTAAATTTACATGTAATGGAAGAACCACAAATTCAAAAGTATGCATACCTGCAAATAGTAACATTTCACATTAATTTAAAATAAATCAAAATATTTTTTAATAAGTTTGCAAGGTTTTAAAAAAAAGATATACCTTTTTGATTTGATCCTCCTGTAGCTTGGTGAAGTAAAAAGCCAACAAGTGCACGGCGAACATTGTGCAATATCTCACGATCACACAGGTGCTTTTGATATTGAATTAAAAACACAAGAAATCCTTACACATTCGATTTGCAAAAATCCTTCCTAAAAACTTTTCGTCCCAAGTCTTGCGCCTGTGTAAAGTTTTCTTCCGTTAAAGCGGTGTTCTCCAGCCAAGTCTTATCTGTGCATGAGATTAAAGTTTTTTACAATTAGACCTGCTGTTCCTCTGAGAGTGCGTTAAGAGCGCTTCCTTTCCTGTCGTCCCCTCCCTCCTCAAGCTAAATCATTAATGGCAGTCTCTCTTCGTTCCTGGGCTGCCTCTCTTACAGCTCTCCTAGCAATGTGTTTGGCTTTGTTCCAGTCAGGGCTTTTTTCCCCCTGGGATCAACACATTTGCTATTTCATGCAAACAGACACAGTACAACAATAGTTGAAGGAGATCTGCCCCACACCACCCTTTTGTGCCTGTAAAAACATCCTCACCGTGCAAAGGAAAAAGTCCGAACAAACAATTTCCAAGTCAAAATAGAGTGTTTATCTTTACCAAATTGGACTGAAGTGATCAGAAAGACAATGGTACTGAATTCTGGATCATCTTCATTGTTTGTAGACGTTCCCAGATAATCAAAAGCCACTGATTAACGTCCCAGTTACACTTTAACCACCTACACTTTTTGTCAGTTATAGAGTTACACCAAGCATGTTTTAGATTATGGCTTATTTGAAAGAATTCAGTTTAGATTTAGATAAATTATATAAAGTTTTAGCACTGTGGATTTCTCATGCAGTTTCTATGGTTGCAGTTACTGCTGGATTAAATGGCAGATTTAGCAAACACGAAGCTTGAGAGAGTGATTATTTAATCACCTCAGTTTTAAGCAACTGCAGAGAATTTTTCCTTTTTAAAAATGAAAAGAATTTAAAAGCACAGCAAAATGAATAATGTTTTATTTTATGATCATTTGTATTGGTCCATTTTGTTAATTGGCCCTACTCTTAATATATATTTTCCTGACATTATTCAAACAACCAGTGTTGTTGAAAATCCAGCATTTATAAACGTCTACGAGTACCTAACACATATTATGGTACACTTTATTCAACTGATTTCTTTCACATTTGAATCTAGATAAAAGAAAATCTAAAACATATAACAATTGTAATAATAATAATAATAATAATAATAAGCGTTCAACAGCATCGTCCTAAAAATATAGCATAGGTTGATGCAAGATTACCATAAACTAGGGGTTGTTTTTTGATTGACAAGCTGTCAAAATGCAGAATTGCCTTTTGGACACAAACATGCTCACATCTGTGCAATTAGCCAAGTAGAAAAATTAAAAGTCTTTTTGTGTGAAATAAAGATACTGGAAGAAATCACATGTGAATAACACAAAAAAAACCCATTAGTAATATTAGTAAAAGAATTCGAGTGATATCGCATGGCCAGCCAATTACCTTGAGTAAGTTTTATTCAATGTGAGTGGGATCCAATGGAAAAATAGGAAACCTTGAACAAAATTCATCTTGTGGAAAACAAAATTTAATGTCTTAATTTAATTATATATAAAAAATTTTATTGTTTTATTAATTAATATTAATTGATTTATTGAGGTTCTAATCATTTTTTGAGGAGCTTTTGAGAAATACATCAGTACAAAAATAAATACTTCAACATTCTGAACTACAACTCACCCAACTGTGAATAAACTTTTTACAGAAGGGTGGTTTATATAAAATTATAAAAAGAAGGCAGTTTAAATCAATTGAATCATAAGGAGGTAGTAGAAGCCCATTAAAAATAGTAGAATGTTTTATTAGGAACCTAGTAGCAATGTTGACTCATTCACACACGTATAGCCTTTTACACACGTATACCACATATCTGTAGATTTCAGTCTTAACAGACACGTCCATATTTAATGGATAAGCAGATTATGTATTAAATAAGCCCCTATCTAAATGTAGAAAAGTGAGACTGATACCAAATTACTTATTTTTTTTTCTTATTTTTAATAATAGTCCCTGTAGGTCCACTGGGGTTCTGCTCTCTTGTCCACTCTCTCTGAAGCTGCTGCAGGAGCTCTGGTGTGAGTAGACCCTCCTGAACCAGACGAGCACCAAGCGAACTGTCTGCACCCCTTGTGTCCTGTTTACCGTGAACATGGGTTTTGGATCCCCGAGGTTTTCTCAGTCTTAATCCGGGAAATGGGGAGGTTTTTGATTCAGCTGCAGAACCTGTGCTGTTGCTTTGCGTTTCTGTGGCACGGATAAGCCGTGTAATGTTTCTCACTCCAACCTGAATAGTGCTGTCCAGTTCCTTCTGGATCTCACGGACGAGGCTGGCATCAGGAAACATGTCCATGAAGCGATAGCTAGAAGGAATTAAAGAGGGAAAATGATTTGACTGAAACAGGGTTTTAATCCAATTGGTTTTATGCAAATCACTCAATACAAGAAAAGTGTGCAAATATTAAAATAATTGCCTCAGCAGTGGCTGGACAGTTGCTGTACTGTGGTAACAGAATTTGATTTTTGATTACAAGATTTTAAAGCAAGTTCATGTTCACTTCAAGTTGTTTCATGTTAATGCCCCAAGTTTCCCACTAGCATACTATATAAAAACCAAAGTCTATGACTGCCAACATAAACAAATCTTGTGGTATGAAATAAGAGTCTAATAGTATTGATATGGGTGAGAACCAATGATAGAAATTGCAGAGAAACACCAACCAGGCATTATGACCAGTGAAGTGAATAACTCTGATGAACTGATAATTATGTCACCTGTTAGTGGGTGGGATTTAACACAGCATGCAAACATTTTCTTCTCGAAGTTGGTGTGTTAGAAGCAGGAAAAAATGGGCGAGTGTAAGGATTTGAGCGAGCTTCACAAGGGCCAAATTATGATGGCTAGACGACTGGGTCAGAGCATCCCCAAAACTGCAGCTCTTATGGTTTGTTCTCGGTCATCAGTGGTCGGTATCTATCAAAAGTGTTCCAAGGAAGTAACAGTAGTGAACAATGGGGGAGAGAAGGCTGGCCCATGTGGTCAGATCCAAAAAAACAAGCTACTGTAGTTTAAATTGTTAAAGATGTTAATGCTCGATCGTTCAGGACTTTTGACAGCAAAACGGGGACCAACACAATATTAGGAAGAAGGTCATAATGTCAAACCTGGTCAGTGTATTGAAGCAGAGATTGAAGCATAACCAGCTTCTCTGTGCATATGATGACAAGATGCTCCAAGTACAGGTCTATTGTTTTTGTGTGTACAATAACATAATTACATTGCTTCCTTCAAAATGTTTTTTTTGCA
This sequence comes from Silurus meridionalis, assembly GCF_014805685.1. Lineage (NCBI taxonomy): Eukaryota > Metazoa > Chordata > Actinopteri > Siluriformes > Siluridae > Silurus > Silurus meridionalis. The sequence continues at coordinate 11,077,643 of NC_060885.1, read as the reverse complement.
TTGCCTTCACATCTGTGATTCTTGGATATGTACTTTTTACGTATGTGGACCTATAAACATATCTAAACTTTCCCAAGTTGTATGCCTACATGTAATTTCCCAAGATAAAAAACAAAGAGAAAAACTACATTCTAACAATACCTGAGCCAAAGGTAGAGATCCAGCACATCATGTACAGCCTCCAGGTGAACAAGGTCCTTGATATTTTTGGGAGGGACCAGCGGCCAGCTGATGTGTCGACACACCCATGCAAAAGTCAACGGCTCGTCCCTGCTGAACTGCCTCGCAAACTACAAACAAACACATGCATCATTAGGGGACCCTCAGAGCATGCCCTATCATAATACATGAAGCTTATCAGGCACTTTTTGGTATATACTGTAAACAAGACCCCTAAGGATTGGCTGCTGTGAGCGGCAAGCGGAACTCAGAGGTGTACAGGCAGGCTGATCATACAAAGCAAAAAAAACACCACTACCACGAACCAGTGTTGTCATGTGTACCTTAAGGAAGGACGTGCAAACAAAGGGCTGTTTCTTGTTGATAGGGGCGGTACAGAAGACGTAGCGAGAGCGCAGGTTCAAAGGAATGTGCTGGATCATGTCTGCCAGGAACTTGAAATCATCGATGTTGCAAACGAAGTAAAGGCCATCTACTTGCGAGAGGCTCACGAATATGTCCTGTTACACAGAGGAATCTGTAAGCAAAATATAAGCTTTCTGCCTAAAACAATTATACAGTAGCATTTTGGATTTGAAACACTCACAATGAGATTGGAAAGTGTGGCGTCAGGGAGGTGATAAGCAAACATCTCTATCTGCTCTGCAGTGGGGTGTAGACCTGCAGTCTGAAATCCCACAAAGGAGAAATGTGTCAGGATACCATTCTTTAAGTGGTACTTATCTGATATCTCTGTATGACTACATAAAGCAAAATTAACACCAGCAGTGCCTACATGGCACCTTTTCTCTTTTTATTGAAACATGTCTCACACTTGCATAAGTTGCTAATACGGTGATGCAGCATTAAACTATTTCTTTGCCTTATTATTCATATGCAAACTGCCCACTTAATTAATTTTTTCTTGCTCTAGGGGGGAAAAAAAGGGGTCTCTCACCTCCACAGGATCAACAGTTCTGCTCAGGATCTCCTTCAAGACAGGAAGATCATCACGATGCATGGTGGTCACCTCTCCTTCTTTAAACATGGAACTGAAGCGACCTGCTCGGCCAGCGATTTGCAGAGCCTGAGAGGTGGAAATGGTGTCCATCTCTTTCTCCCCTTTCTCATTCACATTAGGTTTCACCAGGGAGTTAAATATTATTCTCCTTATGCTCCTGGAAAGGACAGAGACTCTTGTTCATAAACGAATCAAGGAACTTACATTTGCATGAAATACTAGTGCTGAAAAAAAAGACTGACGTTCTTCCATATAACCTGCTTTTAGAGATAAATAATCTCACGCAGTTTAAGCTTTACACGAGTTCTACATCTAAATCTGAATTCTCCTAATTATCTTGTAGTTTTTATTTTGGTAATGCTTCATCAAAATCTATACAATCACTTGCATCATACTACACCGAATTATTTTTTCTCTTTAATTTGTCCAATTTCATTCCTTCATACAGCTCTCATTTATCATACATCTGCCACTAGCTAGACAGGGTGAAGCAACGTCTTTTCAAATTTCTCTCATGCTACATCACAGGGCAGCATAACACAATAGGAGGAAATGGATATCCATCCTCTTATGTACATGAGCTCACAAATTTGGTGAGAGTCACTGTGATGTGTCAGGAGATATGCGATCCTTCCTATCCAGAAAACCCTGCGCTTTCTGTTCTCTTGGACTCCAGAGGGGGACAGCAGGTGGCTGTGGCTTCGATGGGATTCGAACACTTCTCTATGGTGTCAATTAGCAGCCCTTGCTATTATTGTGTCTTAAAACTGCTTTTTTCAGTGCTGATATAAAGGGTACTTTATTTGGAAGCAGTAATGATAAACATCATCCTACTGTAACAACACTGTTCGGAAAAACTGGGAAATACTGACACTGAAAAGGAGCATGAATATATCAGAAGGCAGAAAACATACAAGTTCAAACCCATTCCAATTGCATCGGTAGCTACGAGGATCTTACAGGGGTCATCTGGGTCATTGAACTTTTTTGCTTGAGCCAGCTTGGTACCTGTAATGTAAAGTGTTTATGCGGTTAGGCCACAAGTTAATTAAATGCTACTAATAAAACACTACAAAACAAGTCAATAAGAACTATGCAACACTGTATAACAGAATATACCATATAAAAGAACAGTAAAAATGTATTAATTAGAAAACTATGAAAAGAGCATATATAGGCTTTAATATTGCTGGATTCTATTAATTCGAGGACTCTTACCAGGTGGCAAACTGCCGTAAATGACAGCACATTCCAGGCCTCGGATCTCTATTTGCCTACTCACAGAGTAGATGTCATTTTTGCTGAAACACACAATGCAGTCACCAGGCTTCAGGTTGTCGAGATTCTCCACTGCACTGTCCGAGATAGAGAACGGAGTCAGCCGCTTATAGTTCCGAACCTTGAGCGTAAAAAAAGAAAAACAAAAAAAAGAAAAGGTGTTTCATCTTCAAGCCCAAATAAATTAAAGCACTGCATTAACCTTTAGCATTACAAATGATCTGCTCCTTATAAGTTCTTGAATCAAACATCTAGTGGTCTGACTTTCTAACTATGTCTTGTGTCTTCTTGCAGCTACATTGTTTCCTGTCAAATTAAACACATCAAACAAACTAGCGGAAGAACAGACTCACCTCCACCTCCTCGCCAGTGGTGAACATGAGTTCAGTGATGAAGCTAATAGCTGCAGGTTCTCCACACACATGGATCTCCTCAGCACACAGACCTGATCACGTGAACAAATATGGGTAAACCACTTTCAGAAATGAACTGTGATTTATGAACTATCAAGGAGAAAGCATAATGAGTTTCACATAGTTGAAACCACAGCAGCTTTTAATTGCCAAATAGCATTAGGAAAACTTTGCTCTACGACCACAGGATTATGCAAAACTTAAAGCCTTTAGTATGGGCAAATATTATTATTTCATGACATTCCAGATGTTTAAAAAATCTCAATTAGCATAGTACAGCTGCACTAGGACACTGTACTGCACTCACCCAGAAGAGCTCTAGTCCAGGCCCATCCTCTGGCAGGATCTCTGATCATTTGAATCTCATCAATGACTGCAACTTCATCTGAAAATAATCAACAGTCATTTACACATTTTATAACAAAACCAAATCTAATAAAGCTGAAGTATTTTTCATTGTTTGGATTCCACCACTCACATGGAGTTATAACACTGCACATTTCAATGGTACAGGCTACATGATTAGATTGTTTCCCATCTAGATCCACAAAGGTTCTCTCTTCTCCTGTCACTAGATCACACGGTACACCCTAATAAAAAAATCATAACCACTTAATTTTTTTTCATTATGCATATAGACAAGAGTACAGTTCAGTTAAACACAAGTCAGCTAGAATTTATTGATATGGTTGTACAAACACTTTTGACTTTTTTTTTAATGAACTATTTATGTAAAAGCAATAGAAACTTTTCTCCCCCCAAAAACTTACTGCAGTGTTACTTTTTTCAAAGATCTCATGGGCCAGCAACTTGAGAGGACCACAATAAACTCCCGATTTTGCCTCCAGGTATCTCTGGATGGCATGGTAGGTCTTACCACTGTTAGTGGGACCTGCATGGAAAATTATCTTCCTCTGAATCGCTCGGGCCTCAGGATACCTACAATTCATATCCATGCCATGTCAGAGTTAGGAACGATGACAATTTAGAAATATGACTGAACTATTAATCACCCTGGAATTTCTATGGCAACTTACACGTTGGTTTATCGGTTTGTTTTAATATTAAAAGTGCATAAGAATTATTACAGTTACAGTAATTATAAAGAAGTTTGATATAATGGTGTTTATAATGATGCTACGTCACAGCTCCCAATCTAGAGCTTTAAAACAATGAATTAAAAGTTGATGAAGATAGTATTTCAAGTAGCTTTATTCATTTATACAAATAAAAAAAATGGCGTGTATATATCATATTGATATATACACGCCAGTCCACCGAAATATACTACAAAAACAGTTCATAGCTTCCCTCACCAGTTTGCTGGCACACGCAAGTCACTAATCTTGCGCAGGTCATCTATGCAGTCCAGCATGGGAAAGATCTGTTTGGCATGCCTCATAAAGTATGGGAATATATCATCAATGTGTCCTAGAAAAAAAGCACACAATAACAGTGTGATTTCAACATATTATTTTTGCTTTTCCTTGCCATCTAGAAGTGCTTATGGTGTCTTAGTACTCACCTGCTCCATAACAGATGTCACTAAGAATAATGTGCAGATCAGCACTAAGAGTCTTCATCTCTAGAACATACTTCCTGAAGCTAATAAAGGCTTGGTGGAAGAGACACGCTGAAAGTGAATAATAAAACGATTATATGCAGCAAAAAATTTTATAGGTCAAGAATGCTAAGAAAAATGACATCACTTCTTTATTTATTATAATTTAACGCAAGCAAATTTACATAGGCAGTTTTCTAACATGTTCATAGACAGCTGGTTCCTGGCACTGTTGCTGTGTCCTGCTTCAACAAACAAATGCAGGGAACTTGATGTAAATGCAAATATTGTGAAAGTTTAAAAAAATGTGACATGGCGTTGTTAAATATTGAAATAATTTCCTAATATGATAATCCTACATAGGGCTGTAACGATTCCTTGAGTAACTCGATAAAAAAAAATTAATCGAGGCAAATTAATATAATGTTAATTTGATGCTTTGTTTAGTCCATTTAGCTACACATGAAGCACTGTGCACCCATGGACCATTATTACTGACATACCAGTCGCTGAACACTGGAGCGCTTTGGACAGGTAACACAGAGGAATCTACATATATACTGCATATACTGAATTAATGCTACCTCTCTCTCTCTTTTTTTTTTTACAGGAATACAAAAAAAAAACAAAAAAAAAAAACGGCAAAACGCTGATGATCTGAAATGAACTCAAAATGGCAGTACACGGAACAGAGAAGTTACTTACTGGCAACAGACATTAAAGAACCAATTTCTCACTATTATTTAGTAACTTTTGTGGGCAAAGTGCTTGAAAGGTGTGTTTTGCTTTTAATACATATAGATGAAACATATTTCCATGTTTAGTGAGAGGAATGGGCTTCTGCTTTACTGCTTCTCAGATAAAAGCCATTTAGCCAGGCTTTGAAAGAGAACCGAAATAAACACACGGCAAACCTTTTATCATTCTTCTGTTACATGAAACTCACCATCAAGCCCCTGGTCAGCAGCAAGCTTCTGCATCTCTTTCCTTTTGTAAAATCTGTTCAGCACTTTGAGAATTTCAGCTGCAAAACACGAAATAAAGATAACGCTGAAGAGGTTCACCAGCAATAAAGCTGCCATTTTAACAAATCAACCAAAAAACATTGAGACATTGATATTTGTCTACATGAGGGTTTTGGGTAACGTTGTTTAGATGTTGGTTTTGTGTGCTCTTTGGGTAGTTACATCTAAGATAAGATATACCTTTATTCGTCCCACAGTGGGGAAATTTCTTATCTACAGCTCGTCTCCCCATGAACAATTTGATTAATTCTCACAGTGCTGGTTATAAACGGATATTTTGGGTTGACACTCATCCCTAAACCCTCCAGTGTTTCAAAATTACAACACTACATGATAAATCAGTACACCCAAGTCTCTGCCATGCTGAGAATCATTACCTATGTAATATTATGGCAGGGATACATATGAAGTTCTCAGTGATAGATGAAGGATGGTATGGGAGATGGAGGCATGCAGATTATTGGAATTATTACATGAGTGTTTATGCAAATCTATAGGTGAGAGTGAAATACGCATGCGCATATGTATTTGACGCAACCCTTGTTTCAATTTCGTTTCTCTCTGCTGTTTTTTCCACCCTCTGGTTAGACATGATCTTTAGATTGTTTTTTTTAAATAAACAGTGACCCTGATTATTGTAAAGACCGCAATTGTTGGCAAGCATTCGCGTGACTAATATCCAGTGAAATTAACTTTGTGATGCCTAATTACTGCCAGTTCACAATCACTGACACCGGTGTTAGACCACATCCAGTCCCACCACACAGGTGACTTATGATCCCCAAACACACAGAGTTACTTTTTTCAAGTGGCCTCGTTAATTCCGCTCCAATCGCTCCGTCTTCTGCGTCGTCGATTTTCACCGCCAGTGGGACAAACAGAGAGGTGTCCGGGGGTCTCATTGAGCTGTCTGATGAAGCAGATCTCTGTCTGATCGAGAAGTTTAGCAGAGATCGCTCATGTAGACCCGCGTGTCCAGTAGAGATGCACAGAGCAGCAGAGTTGGATGTGACTCTCCAGGCCCTGCGCTGCAAGTGCGCTCGGGTCAGAGAATAAACACAACGCTGAACCGACATCATTAAAACCTCAGGCTGGGTCTCAGCTCCTCTCACCAACCGAGCAAAGTGTGGACCAGGAATACCAGTTCATTGCGATACAAAACGTGAGCTGAACCCGTGTTCATCAGAAAAGGTCAGAATCTGCAGCTTCATCTGTGAGACAACGTGCGAAAAGCCCCCAGGTGACTCGAGATGTCTATAGTATTGCCTGATGGTTATTATACAAAAATAATATTACACATAAAGATGCGCGGCGGTAAATAAAAGAACAAATATACACACTTTAAAGTTAAACACATTCAATATAATTCTCTGTTATTTTATAAACAAACTCATCTGCAGTTTAGCGTTTGTTTTAGACAGGCATCTTTTGGCGACCTTGAATTCGGAAACCATCTCCCTATGGTGTTTCCACACGGATCTATTTCATAAGGCAAATTGTATTAGAATAAGTAAACAAATTAAAGAATAATAATACGAGAATATTAATAAAAGAAATTTCTTTTTATGGCTGACATGAGTGGATTTAGATGTGGATGTCCTTTAGATTCAAGGTTGTGCCCTGAGGTGTTTTCCTGTGTTCAACTGCCTTCTCTTATCAACAACTGCATACCTGCAATTCCCTACATCAGTTCTGTGTAAACACACACACACACACACACATATATATTTATATTTATTATTTATTATTTCTTTTTCTTTTTCTTCTTTCACTTTCTCCCATTAGGGGTCGCCAGAGCTGTCTCCATACCCCCCTGTCCTCTACATCTGCCTCTTTCAAACCAACTACCTGCATGTCTTCACTCACCACATCCATAAACCTCCTTCATGGTCTTCCTTTTTTTCTCCTTCCTGGTGGCTCAATCCTCAGCATTCTCCTACCAATATACCCCATGTCCCTCTTTTGCACATGTCCAAACCATCTCAATCTCTAAAACGACCTACATGCGTGGTCCCTCTAATAAACTTTTTTCTAATCCTGTCCATTCTCATCACTCCCAATGAAAACCTCAACATGAACATAAGGGGGAGCGCGGATTTTAGCCCATGTCATCAGGTACATGCAACATTGTTTCAATTAAAATGTATACATTTGTTAAAAATACACTTCTTCTTTCGGCTTCTCCCATTAGGGGTCGCCACAGCGGATCATTGACTTGACTCAATCTGCCTTTTTCAACCAAACTACCTGCATGTCTTCCCTCATCACATCCATAAACCTCCTCCTTGGTCTTCCTCTCTTCCTCCTTCCTGGTGGCTCCATCCTCAGAATTCTCCTACCGATATACCCCATGTCCCTCCTCTGCACATGTCCAAACCATCTCAATCTCGCCTCTCTCACCTTGTCTCCAAAACGTCCTACATGTGCAGTCCTCTTAATAAACTCATTTCTGAACCTGTCCACCGTTGTCACTCCCAACGAAAACCTCAACATCTTCAGCTCTGCTACCTCCAGCTCCACCTCCTGTCTTTTACTCAATGCCACTGTCTCTAATCCATACAACATCGCAGGTCTCACCACAGTCCTATAAACTTTTCTTTTCACTCTTACAGACACCCTTCTATCACAAATCACTCCTGCCACTCTTCTCCACCCACTCCACCCTGCCTGCACTCTTTTCTTCACTTCTCTAACACACTTTCCATTACTTTGCACTGTTGACCCCAGGTACCTAAACTCATCCACCTTCTCCACCTCTTCTCCCTGCAACCGCACCACTCCACTGTCTTACTCCTACTGACTTTTATTCCCCTTCTTGCCAACACGTACCTCCACCTCTCCAGGCTCTTCTTAACCTGCTCTCTACTCTCACCACGAATCACAACATCATCCGTAAAAATCATAGTCCATGGAGACTCTTGTCTGACCTCGTCCGTCAAACTGTCTATCACCACTGCAAACAGGAAAGGGCTCAGAGCCGATCCTTGATGTAGTCCAACCTCCACCTGAAACCAGTCTGTCGTTCCTACTGCGCACTTCACTGCTGTCACACTGTCTTCATACATGTCCTGCACCACCCTCACATACTTCTCTGAGACACCTGACTTGCTTATACAATACCACAACTCTTTCGGCACCCTGTCGTATGCTTTCTCTAAATACACAAACACACAATGCAACTCCATCTGAACTTCTCTATACCTCTCGATTAACATTCTCAAAGCAAATAATGCGTCTGTAAAAAAGTCCAAATATTGTGTTTACCCATAACTTCATGGTGTGACTGATCAACTTAATTCCCCTGTAGTTACTGCAGGTCTGCACATCTCCCTTATTCTTAAAGATCGGTACCAGCACACTCCTCCTCCATTCCTCAGGCATACTCTCAGCTTCCAAAATCTTGTTAAACAATCAGGTTAAAAACTCCACTTCCATCTCTCCTGAACATCACGCTTCTACTGGTACTGGAGACCAACCGACTTTCCACTCTTCATCCTCTTAATTCGCTGCTCTCACTCCCTTCCTAATCCTATCCACTTCCTGCTTCACCATCTCCACATCATCCAACCTTCTCTCTCTCTCTCTCTCTCTCTCTCATTTTCCTCATTCATCAGCTGCTCAAAATATTCCCCCCATCTTCTCAACACTCTTTGCTAGTCAAAATTTATTTCAATTTTAACAATTGTCTTTGTCCCAAAGCAGCTGTACAGAAATCAATTATAAATATACATTTTAAATGTATAGTCTCCAAGTTTATTCCTTATAAGTGAGCTAGTGACAATGAAAAACTCCCCGAGATGGTATGAGGAAGAAACCTCAAGAGGAACCAGACACACAAGGGAAACCATCTTCATCTGGGTGGCACCAATATGCGCATTCATTATAGTTCCATCAATGTTAAGATTATCAACTGTTAACTGAGGTGTGTATGAAACTTTTCATAGGTATTGTATTTTCAGACACTGTAGCAGACTGTAGCAGTTTATATGAAATGCATTTCAAATTTCTTGAGTCTTGACCATGACATGGTTAATGTAGAGTACATGACCCCCATTTAGATATTTGTGGTGCACAATAACTGAGGCTTTTATGAATGTGCAGGTGATAATAAAGTGGACAGCAAAATATGTAAATAGTCCACAATATGTTTAGTTTGTAGTAGGTATTTTAGGCCATGTAACTGCAGATTCTTACTTTTCTGTACAAGTTTAAACAATTATCTAACACAATTAAGCAACAATATACAGCTATTTTATTTGGCCAAACCTAATCCCCAGGGTTGATGGTGTGGTATGCAATATGTCAAATTCCAGAGATTTGTTTTCCAGTATAAACTTGCATTTTTATTTGACAGATAAACATATTGAGGCTGGATATGTACAGTGTTTTCAAGGTCCACTAATAACCAATTTTACCTGCTTCACCCCTATTTCTCATATTTAAAATGACTGCAGCAGCCATTGTAGGTGGGAAATGCCATTCCTATAGTACTGTTTAAGTTATAAATGATATTATTCATATCTTAACCCTAATGGTTTATACGCTGGTAAATCAATATCCAAAGGAATGTATTTTCTCACCATCCTAGAGAAAACCGGCACATTGCACATTGGCATGAAACAGAATTCAAAGTTTTATGAATATTTTGTTATTCCAGAACCTTGGACAGGTCATGCAACAAACATGACACATTTCGTCATAAGCTTGTGGCTACTTGTACATTAAAACAAATGAATGAAATGGCTTTATGATGAAATGTGGTTTTGAAAAAAGGCAAACAGTTAATACTCTTAAATGGAAAGCAGCGCAGCCTATATTTAGGTCTGCTATGCCAGCATGTGAAATCAACAAGTTAAGAAATAAGAATATTTAAGTCTATGTGGTGAACTCTGAACATAACCGTTTAGATTCCATGGGCTGTAGGTTCCATAAGCTTTACGTGTAACTCCACTGTAACTGAAAACTCAATATCCAAAGCCTCGTTCAAAAAAAACAAAAAAAAAAATTATATATATTTCTTTTTTCCAAAAAGTAATTACAATAGGGAGAATTTATATATTGCAGTAAAGACCTAAAGATTAGATGCTAAATAAGTTAAATAGTTTTTGTTGGTTTTTTTACACAATGATGTGATTGCAAAAATTTATAGAGCACTATGGCTTGGGTACATGGAGAACACATTTCATTTCTTGACTGATGAACAATGACCCCTACAGCCAACATTCACCCCTAATAACCAAAAGATACATTTCATCCAGCCAGCATGCAGTGGTATCCTCTCTAAAGTGAAGTCAAGTAAAATTCGTATACTTTTATCCGGATCTTCAAAAACTAGCAAGTGCTTAAAAATCTTCTAGTGAAGGGTGCAAGCCCCAAACTGTATTACAGGATTTTACATAGTAGCTTCTGTTCCAGTGCTTTCTATACTGTGGAAAAAGTCCTTAAATGCTAACAAACTGGCTGCTGTGGACGGCGGAGTGGACACAGCGAAGGCAGGCACAGACACGGCCGATCACCGCAAGCTGCGAGGAGTGGAGGTGGAGATGTTTAATGGGATTTGCTCTCCATTCCTGTGATTGACCACTGCGGAAACGTGTCCATGGCTGGCTGCTTGCTCACATTTCAGGTTGTTCAGCAGAGAGGCTCGGCCGTGACTCGGGGGACTCATAACGCTGGTGGAAGTTGCGTTTTCGGAGCTTCTCGGGTGCTTTTCGCCACAAAACGATCTCCTAATAAAGAAAATAAACACAAACAGCTAGCTTTATAGCCACATCAAAACATTTATCTCTTTAACCAGTGAGCTCAAGTATATTAGTTTAAGACTTTTATCTTGGCCTAACATCACTAGATAAAAAAATTGACTTGGATGAATGGAAAGCACAGGGAATAATTAGTAAGATGTTTTTACCTGCTGTTTGAAGTATCTCCTGTCCTCTTCATCTACCAGCACCAGATTTAAGAAGTACCTCACAGAGAACTTCTTGTTTACGTCTCTCATTGTAGCTGTAAGATCATAGCCAGCCAGGAAGAGACGTATGGGAATGGATTCCCCTAGGAAATTGACAACAGTTTGTAGGTGAGACAAAATTTCCATCAATGTAAACAACATAATGGTATCTGTGTTGTCAGTGTAAAATCCAATCTTCATTTCCCCTCCTCATCACTCTGACCATGATTTAATTGTAATAATCCCAGACTAATGATGGAGATGCGTTCTGATAACCCCTTGTAACTTGAATATATAATTCGAGACATGTCCTATCCTACAAAAGGGTCTTGAAGAATGGTGATCAGTATGGGGTAGTATACTGTAATTTATTAATAATCTAACAAATAACAGGACATAATGTAGCAAAACATATCAAGTACACTACTGCAACGTATAAACTTCCCAGCGTCCCAACGTATCGTGCAACATACCCACTGCTACAATTGACTGCCCCGCGCAATTTTGTCGTATCGCTATCGTCATTGTAAGATCGAAAAATCGTACGTCAAACCATCGTAATTCAGGGTCTACCTGTATTATGGTTTAAAAAAAAAAATATCACTGAGCTCAGAAAATAACAAAATAATGAAAACAATTTTTTTTTAAATAAAGCTCACCTTTCACAGGTGCTCCATCCATAATCTCATACTTTGCCACCGTTTCTGTCTCTGTAGTTGTGCTCGGCCCTGTCAGTGAAACGCCATTTCACAACAGTGAACGATACAGCAAGAAAAAAACTGCAAAATCTCGCTTTTTTTAATCTACGTCACAGCTCACCGATTCCCGTCATTTCTTTCTTGATTAGCTGAAGCTCCATGTGTTGGATTTTGATTCGAACCAGTAGAAAGTAGATTTTACCCACAATTACATCTTTCAGGTGGTATCTGTAGGAAAGTAAAAATACTTAGATTACTAATTATATTCTTTCACTATTATTATCTTATTAATCTTACACTAAGATCACATAATAATATTGCCATATAAGGTAAAATTATTTCCTACATATATTAGGCTCATTAAAGAAGCCAGTGAACAGATCTTTAAACCCAAATGATGTATAAAGCAACCTACTTGGACTTGTTGTACTCAAACTCTATGTGTAGGCAGTCCTCAATGCCCACTTCCATTTTGATAGAATTATTGACATCTGGGTAGGTGGCAAGCTGATGGACAATAAGGTCATACTCCTTGACCAAATCGGAAAGCCTCCTCACTATGGTTACTTTGAGAAAATACCTGTAAAAAAGAAAATCACATTTGGATATCTCATCATCGTCATTATAATTTCTCCTTTTCTCATGAGCCAATACCAGGCCTTTTTCAGATCCCTCCCTCTATACAAGTGAAAGAAAGGTGAAAAGGAAATTGGTCAGAGACCCGAATATGAACAACTAAAGACTTGATTTAAGTGGGTGAGTAGGTTGCACAATCGTCTTTGATGTGGAGAATAAAAGAGTTGTGCAGAATAGAATGGCAGTTACAGCACTTTTATGCTGCCCCAACTCATTAAATCATCTTACTGGCTGATCTGCCACATGAAATGTAAAATGTAAAGGTTCCCAAAACTTAGAGAAAGACACCTGAATCGATTTTGTGAGATTAGATATTGACCCGATTTAATAAAACAATGGAAGGACAATTTGAATTTTTTTTAATGACTGCAATATTTTTTCAGCCAACTGATTTCACAAGTTTTAGAAGTGTAAGGTATTTATTAAAGAAACTATGTCCACAATAACAGAAATAAGACACTTAATTCACCAAAACGGTTAATTGAGATCATAAGACTAACCTCAGTCGCACATTAGCTCCAACATACGACTCGTATGGCTTCTCCACTTGCATGAACTCAAAGTCATAGCTGCGATTCTGGGTCAGCTCTCCCGGAAGAGCAAGCTCCTTCACCAGGTTCACAAACTCGTGTGTGTTGCTTTTATCACTGAACAGTTCTACAAACAGGACAACAAAATGAGATACAGATTTACCTCCACTCACATTGTTTTTAATGTTCACATCAGTTTTTGCTAATAATAGTCAAGAAAAAAAACCTTCACATCACTTTATACAACTTTATTCCAGTCAGCAAAAAATATAAAAAAACTCATAAATTACCTAAAAACAAGTGTGCAAAAAAAAAAAAAAAGGAAATGTTAACTTATATAAAACAATGTAATGTTTTACATAATTAATTCATAATTGTATTACATTTATTTACATGGCATGCAAATATTTACATGACGTTCAGGTCTACATGATGTTTTACCCAGGGCCGGTTCTAGCCTTTTTGGCACCCTAGGCAAGATTTCTATTGTAGCCAAATTGTCGTGAGTTTGACAAGGGCCAACCTATGATGGCTAGACGACTGGGTCAGAGCATCTCCAAAACTGCAGCTCCTTTTCCTGGTCTGCAGTGGTCAGTATCTATCAAAGTGGTGCAAGGAAGGAACAGTGTTGAACTGGCGACAGGCTCATCGATGGGGAACAAAGGGTGGCCTGTGTGGTCTAATCCACACTTCTGTAGCTCAAATTGCTGAAGAAGTTAATGCTGTTAATGTTCGACGGGTCAGGACTGTTTTGGCAGCAAAGGGGGGACCAACACAATATTAGGCAGGTGGTCATAATGTTATGCCTGATCGGAATCTGTAATGTTATGGCTGATCGGTGTATGGTAAATGTCAGAAAAACAGGTAAATAGACAAGGACGGTGGCTAGGCAGGGGGCGCTCAGATTTTAGCCCATGTCATCAGGTACATGCAAAATTTTTCTTTTTACTCCACATAAGCATCAATTAAAATGTATACATTTGTTGAAAAAAAAACACTTCTTGTTTTGACTTCTCCCATTAGGGGTCGCCACAGCGGATCATCCGTCTCCACACCGCCCTGTCCTTTACATCTGCCTCTTTTAAACCAGTCCCTTGCATGTCTTCCCTCAGCACATCCATAAACCTCCTCCTTTATCTTCCGATCTTCCTCCTTCCTGGTGGCTCCATCCTCAGCATTCTCTTACCGATATACCCCATGTTCCTCCTCTGCACATTTCCAAACCATCTCAATCTCGCCTCCCTCACCTTGTCTCCAAAACGTCCTACATGTGCTGTCCCTCTAATAAACTCATTTCTAATCCTGTCCAATCGTCATCACTCACAACTAAAACCACAACATCTCTAAACCATACAACATCGCAGGTTTCATCAATTTCCCTTTCACTCCTACAGATACTCTTCTATCACACATCACTCGTGCCACTCTTCTCCACCCACTCCACCCTGACTGCACCCTTTTCTTCACTTCTCTAACACACTCCCCATTAATTTGCACTGTTGACCCCAGATATCTGAACTCCTCCACCTTCTCCACTGCCCTCCCTCTTATTTGTTAAAAAATACACTAAACATGTTAAACTATTGAACGACTTATTGTATGAGTGACATTATGAGGTTACTTACAGGGGCTTGTGGTGTTTAGGTTGTTTAGAAAAGGTTTATTTTACTAGTTTTTAGATGTAATTACAGCATAATGAGAGGTGTTTTTGCACATGATTGCATTCACCACTGCTGTAAAGTTAATGCTGTCCGAAACACCACTCCATCTCTTCTGGGAAGTGAGCATTTTTGAGAAACAAACATTTATCGAGCAATAAGACAGCAATTTCTGAACAGGCTGCTGTGATAGTTTTACACTGAAAAGGCAGCACTTGCTCTCCCCCTCCCTCTCTTTCTCCCCATGTGACAACCACATGCTTGGTTAAACCTTTTGCAGTACAATGTACAGCACAGAAACATTCAGCAGTAGAGCAGGAAGTGATTAAGGCTATATACGCCATGGAACTGTGTGCTGCCACGACTTACCAATCTGTCCAACAAACTCTATCCGAATTCCCTGATGTTCAAGCCGCTTGCCAGTTTGTTTAACGTTGAGGTTTACCTTATGGAGAAACAGACATTACTTTTTTTAAACATACACATATACATCAATAATTTCTTATAAAGAAATTCCCATTTTAAATAATTCCATCGTCTATTACACATTTTCAAACTAATTATTCACTTAGTACACAAACTACTGGTTGAAATGAATACCGTTATTTAAAAAAAAAAACAGAAAAAAAAAAACAATTATCAAATTATAACATTATCACCCAGTCTACCATGGTGTAAAAATAAAATAAATATATATATAAAATATGAACTATAAACATTGAATCTGAGCAGTCACCGGAATGAATTTACCACTTCCGGACATCGGAAATTACATGTCCAAAATGACGTGTATGATGGTGGGGTTGACATATTTTACAATCTGATTTTTCAAACTTCTAGATTACTGAACAGTGGTTAGTTCTTATCTTAAATCTGGTGATTACAGGCTAAACAGATGCCACATGTGATTTTAGAAAGAATGCTGAGGTAACATTTGGTGCTTACGTGTCTCCCATATCACTATAGCAAAGGGGTCAAAAACGCTTTGCATGAATCTTAAGTGCCGGCATATCTGACTTCGAAAAATATTCCAGCAGTTGAAACGAATCTACTACATTTTAAAGGCTACATGAAATAAGTACAGACATCAATTTCTATGTACTTATGATGGAAGTCTAAGGGAAGTTCATAAAACATTTATATGGCCAACACTTTCATTAAAATTTCCTCAGCTAGAGATATTTGTAAATTGAGCTCTAAATATGTATAGTGGCTCCCCATGGGCCTCCTTTTTCAGAGAAACAATTTGTGTTTTTGTGTTACAATCAAAGCCAAGTTGGAAAGAGCATCCTAATTCGGCACATATACTAGACATGCCACAGAGATAAGGTCAGAGTCTTCTTTTAATATGCACTAATGCAAAGCCAGCAACATTATTAACAACATTATGAGGCTGTCAGATGCATACACATCAACAACCACAGAAAAACACTTAGGAAATAAGATGTAGTGAATCACCTTTCCGGAAACTGACTCTCCATCATAAAATAAATAGTGTTTCTCCACTTTCCCATCTTCTGTCTTCAGCTCTGCTGTTTTTCTGCTCTCGGCGTCATTGAGTACGACGTCAATCTCACATACAGGACCAAACAGACCACCGAGGAAACTCTAGAGTCGTGGAGGGGACAAAAACAAAAAAGAACAATAGCAAAAAACGATGGACAACACACACATTCAGTGAGACCTTCATTTCACTGTGTACACAAACAGGTATCTCAAAGACAAAAATCTAATTAACTCTACTAGTCTGTTTTAAGTTAATGGTCTGAAAAGGCATTTGCTTGTTCCTTGGATGTTATAAAACGAGAACAGTCTGTTTCCTCTCTTCAAGTGAATGTTGGTACACAATATGAACTATATATATATATATATATATATATATATATATATATATATATATATATATATATATATATATATATATATACACACACACTCAGATTGAATGTTCATAGTTACATACATACACACGCACACACACACACATATGTATATATATATATATATATATATATATATATATACATATATGTGTGTGTGTGTGCGTGTGTATGTATGTAACTATGAACATTCAATGTGTGTGTGTGTGTATATATGTATATGTATATATATATATATATATATATATATATATATATATATGTATATGTGTATATATATATATATATATATATATATATATATATATATATATATATATATATATACACACACACACACACACACACACACACACACACACACACACACACACACACACACACACACACACACATACATACAGTACAGACCAAAGTTTGGACACACCTTCTCATTCAAAGAGTTTTCTTTATTTTCATGACTATGAAAATTGTAGATTCACACTGAAGGCATCAAAACTATGAATTAACACATGTGGAATTATATACATAACAAAAAGTGAACTGAAAATATGTCATATTGTAGGTTCTTCAAAGTAGGCATCAAGAGAATGCCTAGAGTGTGCAAAGCAGTAATGTAAGCAAAAGGTGGCTACTTTGAAGAACCTACAATATGACATTTTCAGTTGTTTCACACTTTTTTGTTATGTATATAATTCCACGTGTTAATTCATAGTTTTGATGCCTTCAGTGTGAATCTACAATTTTCATAGTCATGAAAATAAAGAAAACTCTTTGAATGAGAAGGTGTGTCCAAACTTTTGGTCTGTACTGTATATATATATATATATATATATATATATATATATATATATATATATATATATATATATATATATAATGTATGTATGTAACTATGAACATTCAATCTGAGTAATCTTAACCCGAGTAAATGCACCACTCCCTGAAATCATCTGTCACTTCTAAATTACTAAACATTGGGTAATTCTTATCTTCAAGCCAGTGTGCAACACACAGTCATTAGAAGGATGTCATGATAACTTGAAAACTATTATTTCATCAAAAAATGGAAGAATAGGAGTTAAAAATGTATAAAAAGCTTTTCTGTCTATTACCACCCTTCTGCCCTTTCTAAACCTGATCGTTACTTATTTCAGAGGCTCTCATGAACTAATAATCATACCACACCAACCACATTTCCTCCATGCAGGGGACACATCAAACCCCCTAGATGTGTAATTCACCTACTGCTGTAAATATGCTTCTTTGCTAACCATTCAGGGAGTGAAAGCTCAGTGGTAAGGTGCTGGGTTCCTGATCAGAAGGTTGGGGGTTCAAGCTCCAAGCTGCCACACTTAGGCCCTTAACCCTCTGTGCTCCAGGTGCACTGTATCATGGCTGACCCCAGCTTCTGAGCAAACTGGGATATGCAAAGAAAATAATCTCACTGTGCTGTAACGAGTATGTGACAAATAAAGGCTATTCTATTCTATGCTGCCACTCCTAACAGATCTGTAACACGATCACGCACGATGGCTATCGAACACACTGAAGAACATGGCAGTGCCAACCAGAACTAAATAAATCAACAAGCCGTGCACAGTGCACTATGATCAAATTATTTCCTTTAGATTTTTATTTTATTAAAAATGCTAATTATTATTATGATAATAACAATAAGCAAAGAGACGTTATCATATAACACGGCTCTAGGTTTCTGATAAATAAGGTAAGGAGTTCCAGCCCCAGCACTGCAAGCTGCCACTGTTGGGCTGTTGAGCAAACAGATCTGCTCCGGGGCACCATACCAAGGCTGACCCTGAGATCTGACCCCAACATCCTGACAAGCTGAGATATGTGAAAATTACAATTTCCCTGTGTTATTAAAAAAGTACTCTAAATCTGTAAATAATGGGAAAGTCATAGCTTAAAAGTTAAGGGTTACTGGGATACTAATCAGAAGGTCAGTGGTCCAAGCCCCATCACTGACAAGCTGCCACAATTGGAGCCCTTATCCTGGTTTTATGGATAATCTTGCACTCTGACCCCAGTTTCCTACCTTTGTTGGGTTCTGTGAAGAAAGGATTTCACTGTGCTGTAATGTATTTATGACAAACAAATGGCATCCATCCATCCATCCATCCATCCATCTTTGGAAACTGACTCGTGACGTCACACAGGGACGCTACTTTTCTGTGAACAGACCTGGCAACCAGGACTCTGGTTGAAGTGCTTTAAGGTGCTCCACACCTCTTTGTGCCCTGATGACATTTAATCGTTTACAGAGGTCGGAGTCTGCAGTTTCTACATGTATAGGAAGCTTTTGCGAAAATGTTTCTGAATTTTGATATCTCGAGTCATCATTCCGTACAAGTTCCTTAGGTCAGACTGGACACCGTACCAGCTGACAGCTAGTTAGCCACAATCCTTATCAAACACAGGGTTTCTGCTCGCTTCCTGCAAACGCTCAGCTTCTCCGACATGTGGCTCAATACCACAAAACTAAATGTTTATCTCAGTCTCATATCACAGCTTCGAGCTGGTTGGCTAAGTTTACTGCAGTGCTTCTGCCCGTACGAGCTAGCAAGATATGCTAAGTTAGTTTAGTGTTGTTAGCAGACATGCTACACATACATTATATTTAGATAATGACTACTTGTACTGAGAAGAGGGTTTTAAACGAAAAATGAATTAGAGCTATATTTTACATAATGTACAGTTTGTATGCAGTGCAACCTTGAATATCGCTAACGTTACCGCCGAGATCCCCACCCATTCAGATGAACGGTGCGGCCGAGTCCCAAATAAGCGCCTAGTAAACAAATAAGTGCGCACTATCAACCCCGGAACCAGTGAAGTTAACCACTTAGTAGTGCACCGTTATAGGTAGCAGGCGGTGATTTGGAGTTCAGCCGATCCGCACTTCCTTGGCTGGCCTTGTTTTGACCAGCTAAGTGCCTAACGCTACTTTCCCTGTAGAGAAGACAGGGATTTATTTTTCTCTTCCTGCGCACGGATTCAATACAGCTTTAAGAAAATACACCTGTTATTGTATACAAGTATAATTACAGCCATTTGGGTTGTACAGTTCCCGTGCACTCAGAGAGGAAAAACTCCTCTTACCATTGCAGCAGGTCAGCTTGATCTTCCTCCAGTCCCAACGAGAGCTTGAGAGTTGGACCAGCAGCGCTAGCGCTCCAGTGTGAGAACATTGGGACATCAGGAATGCAACACTGCAGATATTTCAAAACAAAAGTCTGCCATCGTTTTTTTTATTTAAGTTTTTTCATATAAGCACAAACATAATTGAGATCTCGTTTTTCTACATTGTGAAAACCACTTTTTTTTTTATTTATTTTAATTCCAGTCCTCAAACTACCTGTGAAAACTAAATCCTTTGTGAGCCAATAGGTTTGTGTTTAAAAGATATTGCAGACTGCATTTATACAGGGAACTAAGTAGCAGAAATCTACATAAATAAAGCAGTGTTTTCTACGTGATGACCACCCACCTTATAATTAATAGGAACATTTCTTCCTATATTTAACCAGGATATCTTTTAAAATAATTATCAATCTATATCTATAAAAAAAAAAAGACAGGAGGTGAAGCTGGAGGTAGTAGAGCTGAAGATGTTGAGATTTTCATTGGGAGTGATGAGGATGGACAAGATTAGAAATGAGTTTATTAGAGGAACAGCACATGTAGGACGTTTTGGGGACAAATTGATAAAGGAGAGTTTGAGATGGTTTGGACATTTGCAGAGGTGGGACATGGGGTATATCGGTAGGAGAATGCTATGGATGGAGCCACCAGGAAGGAAAAGAGGAAGGCCAAGGAGGAGGTTTATGGATGTGGTGAGGGAAGACATGCAGGTAGTTGGATTGAAAGAGGCAGATGTAGAGGACAGGGGGGTATGGAGACGGATGATCTGCTGTGGCGCCTACTAATGGGAGCAGTCGAAAGCAGAAGGAGGAGGAGGAGGAGATCTAAAAACTGACACAAAATCTTCAAAAAGTTTTAGAATAAGTGCTGAGAATAACCTACATTCCTACAATTGACATCTAGTTAAGCAGCTTGTTTTCCCAGTCCTAAAGAAAAGCTTCTCCGACAGCTCGTCTTTTTGTAAATTCTTGTCTTGTTTGTCAGTTTTTTATTACAAGATACTGTTGGCAATGACACAAGGTGTGAAAAGATTGCATTGCTGCACTTCATACAGTCGTACCTGCAGCACACACACTACCGTCATGCCACCATGTCAACTCTACTGTGTAAACTGAAAAACACAGGGTAGAGGGGGATAAATTGGCTGTAACACCAATTCAGCTGCAGTCAATACAGTATCTGATTAATTTCATGTAAGTATCGAAGTAGACCCATGAAACACGCTTTCCTAATGAAGTCATGCGTTATGTGTATTGTGCAAACTAAATCCTGCTACTGATGTTTTCTCATGAACTCATCACTATTCATCATACTAGAGGACAATATTTTGTTATAATTTTCGCTCCTCTATAAAACAGGTTTTGTTCAAAAATGCAAAAAGGCAACACAATCACTTTTTTTTTTTCCGGGTGTCAAGAAAGGGAACGTGAATTTATGGTCAGAGGAAGCTTGCTAGAGATACTCAGCACGAAAGTGTGATAACACCACTCACACACACACACACACACACACACACAGAAAAAAAAAACAAAAAACAGGAAGTCTACGTTAGTAGCATCAGTTTTGCCAAAACATTGAGGTCTCAAGGTTGCCTTTTTTTCTTCTCCAGCAGTAATAAAAAAAAAAAGGGATTTTTTACAAATAGAAATGTGATGAGTTGAAATGATATGATCTGTACACTGCACCTGAGAATGGAAAATGAAAGGCACTCTACAGTGCAAAATGCTTAGTTTCACAGTGCAACCTGCTCCTTACTCAGCTGCAAGAAAAAAGTGCACACTTGCATTATGCATGAGAACTACATTAGTGTCACTCAATAACCTCTACTGAAAAAAGAAAACATGACTTACTAATATGTAAGATTATGCAGTGAAGAAAGAGAAAAAAGAGACGGTCCGTTACATGGACTTTTTAATTGAAAAATATGCTGTGGAGTAAGAAATATTAAATATTAAAACAAACGAATTCCATGCACCAGCTACTGATTAAAAGTCATTAATAATTATAATAATTGTAATAATGCATTACAAATATTTCAACAAACTAATTCGGAAAAAAGGAACTTAGAGTAATTGCACAGGATTGGTTTTTCTCCAAACCTCAAGAACAACCAGCATTTATAAAGAAAAAAAAAACAAACAGAAGTGGCAGAAAATAGTGAAAAACATTTATATTGAAGAAAATGTAATTCCAGTTCTAGCATTAACTCTCACACAACATAAATATGATGGGGAAGCACATACAATTCTCACATTATATATTATTTAAAGTGATTAATTTACTCGTGTAGCAACTATATCCTCAGGGAAATAAAATAATCAACATTTAAAAAAATGTATTGGATCATTCACTTCTCCTGTCTCAACATGCAGCACATACCCACAAGTAGTCTAGTACAAATGAACATGGGCTCATATAAAAAAATTTAGAAATAGAAAAAAATAATACAGTGGGGGCTTTATGGCATCGTATCCTGAGATTCTTTGTAAGACATAAGTGATATTAGATGGCAGACTCCAGCTTATTCGATCATGTTATCCTCAAGCAGATCCTGAGCAGACAGCTTGCTTTTAATCTCAGGAGTTAGAGAGTTGGAGTAATCGCTGTCAAAAGCACTGCCCTCCTCCTCATTTTGAACCGGATTTTGCGACACTTCGGTAATGATTTCACGCTCGTCCCGTCTTAATTTAGGAAAGTTGAAGAGGGAAGAGTCACCAGAACCGTCTCCAGACTCGCTGTTTTCTTCACTGCTGTCAATATGATCGCTGCATAAAAAAAAAAAAGAAGCACAGAGTCAGGTTTAGCCAACATCCTGTCGACTTTCCGGTCTTTTTTTTTCTTTTTTCAAGAAGCCAGGAATGTTCCTTGACCAATCCTCCATTTTGTGTGCTTTGTTCAAAACAACAAAGTCCTAAAGACCGCATTAATGGCTGAGCATTAGAAATCAAATGATCCAGCAGTTATTCCTTGGATTATAAATGCAGTCAATTAGATGTATTTGATGTAAAACAGGTCTGGAAGCCAACACTGCAATCTACATCTATACAGTATTTCTCCACATGGTGACGGAGTAACACAATTATAGGTCAATAATAAAGTAATAGATTTGATACGAATTGAACAAATTAAATCTTCAAATAATAAATATAAATTATAATCAATCTTTCCAGCGTATTTATTCAGACTATTTTTTAATTATAAAATAGAATGTGTTTGCAAACCACAAA
This sequence comes from Silurus meridionalis, assembly GCF_014805685.1. Classification (NCBI taxonomy): domain Eukaryota; kingdom Metazoa; phylum Chordata; class Actinopteri; order Siluriformes; family Siluridae; genus Silurus; species Silurus meridionalis. Next base: position 11,054,445 of record NC_060885.1, on the reverse strand, counting down.
GATTTGTATCTGTTTCACGTCCGCAAGACAACCTCAATTCCTTTTATGGAAGAATAACTTAACAGCCTATTTTTTTTTTATCTTGAAATAAGCTAAAATAGCCTCTGAGTCTAAACGCTTGCTTGTAGAATTGACTGAACATCAGATAATACAGGTAGAAATCTTTAATTTCATACAAAGCGTCAGAAGCTAATATATACATTCCAGCCGAGTAAACAGTCAGGTGGTGATGCTGTAGAAAACATCTCACAGTCATACTGATCAAATCTGCTGATTAGGAGTAAAGAGAAAAATCTACTGAAACATATTCGCCTTTCATAGTCGTCAATAGCAAACATTGCTGTTGAGAGTTAAGTGGAAATCACTCAGGAGGAAGTTGCCTAATGGGTTAGGTTTGTCTTCCTGCCTTTATAGTGTCCAAGCTTTAACAGTTTCCAAACCACAAACATTTGCCATTTTGAGTGCTAACACCATGTTATGATGCTTTTCACTTCAAGAACACAAATTTCTTGTCATAGGTCTGAGGCCTCACTTCTTTCACATCTCAATTTATTTTCATTAAATGCACTGGTTTCCTTACAGATCGAACATTTTCTCACCAGTGGGTAAAACTTAAGTGCATGTTCTGCAATGAAGATGACTTGGTTCACTGCCAATGCTCGTCTTAGCCAAATATGATGGGTCATTATATGCTTTATACAGGAAACTATTGGCTTTTTAATCTCAAAATCGTAATTTACAAAAAAAAAAAAAAAAAAAAAAAAAACTAATGCAACTTCCTTCAATCATAAGATCAGTATGTGATGCAACAACCTGTGGACTTTTTTTTCCAGAAGAAGTAAAAAACATTAAGAAACTGATTACTCACATGTCCTTTGCGACTCGTGCGGGAAGTCGCTTCGGCTGTCCGGTCACATCGATTATCGGGCCCTTATGTTCGATACAGTTTGGATCATTGCTGTTCATTTTGCACTTCAACCACTGGTACCTTCCCATCTTTTGGGCTTCTACAAACAAATAAATAATGATAACAATAACACACAATACTAGTGTCCAACAACTCCCTAATGACCATTGATTTTGATACAATTGTCTGAAAAGCTACATTTTTATTATATAATTACCCCCCCACTTCAGTGTTATGTTTATATGAACAAATGTACATGTTTGTGTGAGTATGAAGTCTGTGCCTTATGCCTTGGCTAAAACATGGTGAAGTGAGAGGTACTTGAAGAAAAGACAGATCACCTTTAAGTGTTGTTTGCTACATACAATTTAAAAAAAAAACAAAAACATAAAATACTCTATATTGTTTTAATTAAGTATTTTATCCTGTGTAATATTCCAGGACATGGCAACATCGATGTAATTGTATCATAAGTTATGTAAATGCTTAGTTAATGGTTTAGTTAATGGAACGAAGTGTACTGATGTGACACTTCCTTTGTGAAAAATAGAGGTTATGACGTCGTTATGAAGGTGTGTATGTATGTATATATAACTAGTAAAAGTAAACTGAAGTAAATTAGTTATAACTATTTTAAGTCAGGGTACTTAAGGCCAAATCCCAAATCACACACTCCTGTCCATTTATTCTACTTTTATACTATTTTTCTAATTACTTTAGTGGAGAGTAATTATTTAATGCGCTACAACATACTTTTTATCATCACAATACAAACAATACAGAAAGAAAAAAAGAAAAAAACACTTACCCAGTACATTATCCGATAACAGGTATATGAGGATGAGCACTGATAAAGTCAAGCTGTGGTAGAATCGCATCGTGAAGGTGTTTATTTTCGTCCAAATACCGAACCTGAAACAACGCGACTGAAGATCTGCAGAGGAGCGCATGCACGCGCTTTTTATACCGAATCCCCGCCCTCGCGTGCGTCAACACTTCACCATGTCTGTACTTAGCATAGTGATGTGTGTGTGTGTGTGTGCGGATATTTGGACACATCCATAGCTTTATAAACACCAGAAACACTTTACTGGCACATGTCTGTGCCCTGCTGACCATTGTTCTTCCCCAGACTGTTGCCACAAAGTTGTACGACTCTTAAGTATGCTCTATCTATCTATCTATCTATCTATCTATCTATCTATCTATCTATCTATCTATCTATCTATATATAAATATATATACATATATATATATATATATATATATATATATATATAAACTATATATATATATATATATATATATATATATATATATATATATATATATATATATATTTATATATACATATATAAATAAATAAATAAATAAAGATAGATAGATAGATAGATATAGATAGATAGATAGATAGATAGATAGATAGATAGATAGATAGATAGATAGATAGATAGATAGATAGATAGATAGATAGATAGACAGATAGATAGATAGATAGATAGATAGATAGATAGATAGATAGATAGATAAATAGATAGATAGATAGATAGATAGATAGATAGATAGATAGATAGATAGATAGATAGATAGATGGCAAAGAGGGGAATACATCTAGAATGTAATGTTTAAATAGTAAACATGGTTGTGATGGTCAGGTGTCTACGTATTTATATGTGTGTATATATAAATAAATAAATAAATAAATAAATAAATAAATAAATAAGAGATAGATAGATAGATAGATAGATAGATAGATAGATAGATAGATAGATAGATATAGATAGATAGATAGTACATATGGTTGTGATGGTCAGGTGTCTACATAAAATATACAAGGACTCAATAGATTTACAGTTATCATCTATAGACCAGCATTAGACTATTTGAAAGTCTAGAAAAGCCATTACATATGTGTAGCAATCTTCTCTGTGTAGCAATAACCCATGAAGAAGTAAAGAGGCACAACCTCGATATAGAATTGCCCAATTATATCTGTACATAATTATGTGCACCGTTATATCTAGAATCTTTCAAGTTAAAGCCCTTGCTTTGGTTTTGCTGTTCTGCATCGAATATATCCCGTTCATCGAAGGTTACATCTAAGCTGCATTTCTACTTCTTGGTGCAATGCAAATAAAAGTGAACCTAATCACTATTAATCTCAGTTTTGGTCTATTGATACTAATAATCAATACATTTGAAAAATCCTCTCTGAATTAATTTCATACATAAATCTTTATAGTCAACATCTATGCCATGAGTTTCCTTTTTTATGTTTTGTTTACTCAAAATTGTATTTTATTTTATTAAATCTTTAGTCTTTAGTTGAGTATAGTTGAAAAAGCCTTTTTTAAAGGAGCAAAACAGTAAAAAATCTGACTGTTATTGAGTGAGATGACTGAGATTGCTTTGTTATTTGTTCTCCTATGTCACTGTAACTGCCCTTTGTAATGCATTTAATTGTGCTTTTATGTGCAGGTTTCCTTTGAGTTTACACAAATTCATTAAAAGGAATACTGGGATTTTAGGAGAGGATTTGCATTGCAAGGGTTATATTTAAAGTGTTAGCTTTGCTCTTGTGCCACTGAAATACACTCTCAAGTGTAGTTGAAAACAAATACAAATAAAAAAACAAATGTACACCCTAACCCTAGGTACAGTTTATTTAATGCACCCAGAAACATACTCTACAGAGTTTACATCTTTATTACATTCATTACTGCATAAAGCGTCATACTACTACACCAAACAGTTTGTCAAAAATGGCACCCTAGTTGTCCCAAGATGTCCCTAGGTGTCTTGTATCTTGGGGAGTTTCCACTTTCTGTCCAAAGTTGAATGATGATTCTCCAAACATACTGTAAACTCACTATTATGAAAGAGTTAAAAGAACCACAGATGTCATATAATTAACCTGGAAGATCAAACATCTAAATTATAAAATTCAGACAAAGGCTTGATATGAAGCATACAAAATACAGAGACTTACAACCCAGAAGCTGGACAAACACTTTCACTGATTAATATAAACCTAAAAAAGCCACATTTCTGGGTTGACTTATGATTTGATTAATACTCACACTAAAATAAAAAAAGCCATTCATTCAACTTCAGTAAGTTCAGTATCCTGATCCGGAGGCTTTCCGGGAAACACTGGGTACAAGCTTTGAGGAGTAATTCCATGACTCTAGTCCAGGATAGGGCTCTAAACAGACACATATACACATCGAAAGGCACTTCTTCCTAAGGGTACTTCTTAATTTTCCCGCTCTGGATTTCTTTTTTCCTTCCAAATGTTGTTTTATTGTTGTGTAATTTGGAGCAAGTTGTTTGACATGCCATGCTTTTGCCATGACAGTTTATGGGGAAATAAGATCCATAGAAAAATAAATAAATTAAATAGAAAAAGGAGAGGAGTGTTTTTAAGTCTTTGTATAACTTTTTAAATGTTGATCCTTTAGTTATAGTTTTAACTAATAGTTTATCTTAACATAATAGTTTTATTCAATACTGATTTAATCCGACACATAAAATAACTCCATACTGTAAATAGGCTCACTTCGAGTTGCTCATTTCCCTTAACTGTTACTTGGCAAATATTTATTGGTTGGTTTTGGCACGGCTGTGCTAACAGTGGTGAGGGGTTACAACTTAAGTAAAACCATGTTGCAAATCATTTGCTGGAATGTCCTAAAGGCTTCTGTCCCTTTGCTGTTGACATGGACACGGACAGAGGCGCTTTTCCACAGCTTGCCTCCTTTCTATGCCAAAGCCATCTTACTGCCTCATCCCTTTCCAGGTTATATATTCATTATTTTGTTTGTCATTTTGTTTGTGCATGAGTTTGTGAATGATCAACATACCTTTTTCTTTTTTTTTTTCCTTATCAACAAAAAACAGGAATGTGGGGTACCACAAAGATATTTTTAATAAACAAAAGAAATTCTCATGTTGACTGTAATAACAGTTGCTATAAAGGTTTTTTTCCCATTACAACAATACATCAACAAGTGTCATTGTGTGAACCCGTGACTAAGCGAACACAACTCATATTATTGTTTTTTGGCTTGAGTAGTAGTTCTTAGTAGTAGTAGTAGTAGTCTTAGTAGTATGATATTTCTGCTGTGAAAGATATCAATGCAAATATCAATACTTAACATAAATGCAAATATTAATGCAGATTTGTGAATGAAAAGCTCAGGAAAAAACTCAATGTTAGCAGATACATTTTGAGAAAAACACTTGGGGTGTCCAATGTCTGGTCACCAAAATATTATTTTAAAGGTACAAATACAATGAATTGAAATTTTTAGATGAATATCTGTAGAAGAGTATAAGCTGACAGTTGTAGTAACATGCAAGATGAGGATCAACAATGTATCAGGATAAATGACGTTGACCTTTTTAGATGATCAAGAATTTGTAAAAAAAAATAAATAAATAAAAGGTAAGGAAAAAGTAAAGTCTAAAGTTTAAAGTATTCCATGCTTAGTGGGTTAAAGCATAATATATAATGCAAGTAATATAATGCAAGTCTAGTAATGAGCTGGGCCCTGTTTGCTCTAACAAAAAGTTCCTTTAGGGGATGGGGTTTCTTCCCCCTTTAATACCCTGATTATTATTTTTGCAATATCCATTAGTTGATTTACAACGTCCCATGAAAATCTTACAAGGAATACCTAAATTAATATGAATTTTAGTTAAGACTTCTAGTGCTTTCAGTAGAAGAAAGAATTATGTACATGTGGACTTATAACCAAGAGAGAAGCCACAGGCAAAATTAGACACGGACACTTCTGACAACCCATAATTTAAGTATCCCCAATCTGGCTTTTTCAGTTTTTAAACATGTATTCAGTGTTAAATACAAACAAAAGAGTTTGTACAGTTAAAATACAATTCTTTATCTACAGTCTGATCATACGCTTTCTGGAAGTTGTGGGACTTATCAATAAGCCCACAGCATTGTTCTCTGTGTGACCTGTACTTTGGAACATCTGTGGTCGGACGTTCACAGCTCTGCAGTGACCCACTGGGTGTGTGTGTGTGTGTGTGTGTGTGTGGTTTTTCTGAAGGGGGGCGTATACTTGTTTTTACTTTCCACATTGGTGCGTTTTCATACGATGGAAAAAGCCTTGTGCTTCTCTAAAAATTGATTATGGCTAAAGTAGAAGTCAAGCGAAATTTACATCAATTATCCAAAAGACTACAGCATGTTACTGACACAAGGGAAATGTCACCACAACTGATTAGCCAGACGAGTCAACTCAGCCTCTATAAAACATGTTTCAGAAGAGATGATGCTCTCCTACAGCCAGGAAGTGGTTTTCTTAATCTGCTGCCAGGAAATGACAAAGGCACCTTATTAAACACATGTGACACTTCTTTTAGCATAACTACAGAGGAGTAGAATATGATCAGTTTAACCACATGTTTGGTGTCACAGTTTTTTTTTAATTTATTTTATATTTATAAAATAGAGATATATACATATGTAAATAAAACAAGAACATATCAGACCTGAACCTGAGTTAACTATATATACTATAACCAACCTTTAATTAACTTTAGTGTTAACTAACTGTTTGGTACACTCAGGAAAAAAATTATCTTGTTTAGATGTTACTTATGTAGAATTTTCAGCAAAATTGTCTGTCTGTCTGTCTGTCTAACGGAAGTCCTCAGCGTCATGAAAACTGCTCACCCTTTCCGTAACACAGTCAGAACAGTACTTTTCTTTCAGCAAAAAACAAAGATCTAGCAGACAGACCTGCCCTTTCTGAACAAAAGCACTCTTGAATATGCTAAATATGTTTGTATTTCACATGTGTCTCTTGTTATAGGGGAAATTACAGTAAAAAACGAATAGTGCTATTACACTTAAAAGCTGCAAACATCAAAACAGGAAGGCAAAGGCAATAAGTGTTATTGTACAGTATGTTACTGTATTGATTCACTATGATTAGGAAAACAAACAGGCTTGAAATAATGCAGATTCTTCACTGGAATATTAAAAATTGCTGTTTTATTGAATAAAATTAGATGTTTATTTTATTTTCTACTTGGGTACACATGTTAGAAGGAATACAGAACAGGTAAAATGTATTCTGTGCATTCTTGAAGGAAGTTGTGCCAAGAGTTTGCAGGAGGTTTGTTGCTCAAGGACTCGGCCGTGGTAACTTGACAGTTTAATTTCCCAATCACTAGCACACAAACAAAATCTGTCACACTGGCCTGCTAGATGATGCATACAGTCCCCCGCGGAAAGGCAAATTCTCTGGTTATTGCTATACAATAAAGACATTTTGATTTAAGATCAAAAGTATTGTAGACAATGCATTATATTTTCTGCAGTCATTTCCTGATATTTAGATTAAGATGTAGCCTAGAACATGGCACATTTGAAGACAGACCACCCAATTTCAGGAAAAGCAAAAGTATTTATACTAGCAATATTAATGAAAATAAGATTTAATAATGACATATTAAATACTTGCAAGCAGTGCAACAAAAGGGTGACCTACTGACATCACCAAACTGTAGCATTTCTCCTTGTTGCTTGTACCACAGGTTCTTTCAGTTACTATTTTCAGTTGCGATTGAGTCTCATCTTCAGAAGGGAAATTCTGCTCAAATGGTTCAGGTTTGATGATTCACTTTTTCACAGTTTACAACCGCTTTTTGTCGTTTTACCTTTTTGGTAGTGTGTCTCACTGCATGATGAAGTTCTGTATGAATTTCTCTGTAAACTAGCAAAGAGAACATTTCTGTAGACTTCTGAATTCTTTCTGCTGCATATGCCCAAGCCATGACACTGCAGTGTTTGACCAGTGAGCTTGTTTAAGATAATAAGCAGAGCAATTCCTCACATTATTCAGGGTCAACTTGGTTCCAGAAATGTTGCCTCACTGCCTATTTTTTTTTTTTGTTGTTGTTGCAAACTTCACTTTCAAACTGCTGATGAACAGATTGTATCTTCCTGTGTAATTTGTTTGTTTGCCTTTAAAGTCTTCTTTGAATGGATCATGACAACTTTAATCCTACTTTGTGGAGATTGTTGGTTATGCCATCAACAATTGTTCTTTTTCTTCTTAGCTTAACCTATTTGATATCTAGTTGTTAGTAGACCATTAGCTTGCTTCTTTTTCAGGACTTTTCTTTCTTTAAATATCTTTAGCTACACACAGCTCTCTCTCAGCGACCCTTGGACATTAGCAATTATTATAACTAGTGTGACCTTGTTTAGAACCCCTTGCCATCAGTCATAAAGGAGCAGTGGAGTGTTGTGCAATGAGCCTTTATTGTAAAAGCCTTTTATGATGATGACTCGAGTGCTGCGCACAGGGAATTTTGGTGCAATCACCAGTTAGGACTTCAAGATTATGTTTGAAGAAAGGGATTCAGTCTTAATGAAGAAGTGTCCAGGTGGTGTTCAAACGGCCTGCACAGCAGAAAATATTAAGGCTGTTCGAACTGCCATTAAAAAAAAACCTCACCGCTTCATTGGAACAGTATCATTACTGTGTTGAGCCGCATCTTCAAAATTATTCACCCATGTTTTAATCACATGGGCAGACAGGATGCAAACATGATGTCCTAACTGGTAATGACGCTGAAATTACCTATGAGCATTTACATCACCATTCTTCTAAGATGCACCACTTCACAGGTCCATTAGACATAATGGTAAGGGGGTTTATATGAGGTCGCACAGAATCCAAACAATTACACGTCGCCAACTCCTAGTTTTATAATTTCCTGTTTTCCTGCACCACCCTGTACTTTTTAACAACCAAATGTAGTACTACATTCTATTTGTCTAAGTCCTGTTTGTGTAGATTACCCCTGTCTTAAGAACAATTCCTGGTGTTACTCATTCATGTATAATTTTGCATGACCACCTTAAGGCTATGGTGGTATATAATTGGTTTGTTTGGGTACGGCTTCATTCAAGGACCCTTCAGACTGCAAAAAAACAAAAAGACTGCTTAATCTATTTCCGCTCAAATGCATTACGTCATGATTCTGATCTGTATGGAAACAACGAATCAGCAGGTCCTTTTCTGGTTTTCCTCTTACATACAGCAAGTGAAACTATGGGGATTTCTAACATTTTATGCCAGTTACTACTTAAAGTAGGGTTTTTTGCTTTCCAATGTCCCAGAGTACTGCAGTTGCTCTTGTTAAAATAATAGAGTGGAAGTTTAGGTAATTGCTAAAATGCCAGAAATAACAATTTATTATAATGAATATAAAGACTCATAAGTTCATAAGATTTATAAATCATACTTCCTAACTTTGTGCAACTCATTTTCAAAACTTAAATCCAATGTAAAGAAATATTTTAGTCCATCTGACATACTAGTTACACAAAAAAAAAAAAACCCAATGTACTATTTTTAATTCTTTACAAAAGAGTGATGAAATAAAACTGGGTGTAGTGGTTTAACTGGTGTAGAGGCATTCCCTTTTGTCACGTGTCCTTTATGACATTCAAAAGGCAGAATTCCAACATTCTGAATAAGTGAATCTTCAAAAGCCAGAGGTTAATATATACCTTCTTGTTATGCGAACAATAATGGTAAAGAAATAGGTTTTTATTATTGAGGGAAAACAAAATCCAAAACTACATGACCCTGTGTGAAAAAGGGTTCTGCAGCAGGACAATGATCCAAAACACACCAGCATGTCCACCTCTGAATGGCTGAAGAAAACCAAAATGAAGACTTTGGAGTGGCCTAGTCAAAGTCCTGACCTAAATCCTATTGAGATGCTGTGGCATGACCTTAAAAAGGCGGATTATGCTCAAAAACCCTCTAATGTGGCTGAATTACAACAATTCTGCATAGAGTGGACCAAAAGTCCTCCACAGTGCTGTAACAGACTCATTGCAAGTTATCGCAAATGCTTGATTGCAATTGTTGCTGCTAAAGGTTACCCAACCAGTTATTAGGTATGGGGCAAAAACTTTTTCTTACAGCGCCAAGTAGTTTGGGATTTTGTTTTCCCTCAATAATAAAAAAACCTATTTATTTACCATTATTGTTCGCATAACAAGAAGATATATATTAACCTCTATGACTTTTGATGATTCACTTATTCAGAACATTGGAATTGTGTCTTTAAATGTCATAAAGGAAACGCCACTACACCAGTTAAACCACTACACCCAGTTTCAAATCAGGAAAAAGGCAAACACTTTTTCACACCACTGTATATCAAGTGTGTAAAGCAAACCTTGATAAGATGTGGGATAAGGTATAAAAAATACAGACATTTACCACTAAAACAAATAAATTAATCACTAAACATGCAAGTAACTGCTGAGCCATTTTGGTACTTCCCAGAGATAATTAGGCAGTACAACAGCTGGAGTTGTGTCTGTAATCATTTGGTAAGAAACAAGACAGAAAGACCGACTAACATATTATTCCTAAATAAGTAGTTAGATTACACAGTACCTTAATAATAGAGACCTGTTTGGGTATGTCTGACCTGAAGAAATAAACATAAACTTAAACACTGTGTAATAGTCCCCAAGCCACATAAGGGAAATCCGTTGGAGATGAAACAGAAGAGCGCCCCCATTTGTTATTACAGAGGTATAACATCAGTTTACTGCAAACTTGTGAAACTAAATCATTACATGGTCAGAGCTTACTCTAAACAAGTTCATAAAAAAACCATCATAGTTCACCTCATACACCAAGAATTATAACAAATTTTTGGCACCATTCAATCACAGTTAGTAGGCACTTTATCTTTGTCTGAAGTAAGTAAAAAAACCCAAACACTACATACTAGGTGACCATCCCAGACCAATCAATTAAAGGACACACACATTCACAATCTAGTGTAGCCAATAGACTGCCATTTTATATGAGCGCTACGAGGAAACCAGATAAACCTATGAGAACATGAGGTAACATGAAGACAAACTCCACATAACAAGCTGTGGCACAACGTGTGCACACACATCCACAACCACAACATACTGGGCAGGAGAGTTTTGCAGTAAGTACTCAGCTGACAATTTCAGGCTGGTAAAGAAAATTGATAATCCTGATAAGAACAGATAAACTAATAAGACTAAATTAACAACTATTATATTTTATGCATAAATACATTGAACATGAAATAAACAGCTTCTTAAGTAGTCTGTAATTGCCCCCAGTCTACAGAAAGTAAATGATTAAGTAGAAATGAGCCCAAGACAAAAGAGCAACTCTCCCGTTAGTCATCATAAAGGAATAACAACCGTTTTCACAATTTAGAAAATAAAAAAATTTCTCAGCTTGCTCTTCTTATGTTCAGAAAAAAAGTTCACTTCATGTAAGAAGTACTATAATAGATACTGCTCCAAGCACTCATTCGTCCAATCATTTATTGTTAGTAGCACTTTACCCTAATCAGGTTTACACTGGAGCCAAAAGCCAAACCCAGTAATACTAGGTGTACCAAGTGCAGATCCTGGTTAGGACACCAGTTCGTTACAGGACACCAATTCATTAGAGGACAAGCTGGACACACACACACACACACACACACACACACACACACACACACACACAATTTAGTGTAGCCAATGTGCTGACCGTTTTTTTTTTTTTTTTTTTTTTGGGAGGTGCGAGGAAACAGAAGAACATGGAGGAAATCCATGTGGACAAAGGGTTACATAAACACAAACTCCACACAAACAATAACCCCAGCTCCTGTTTAATGGCTGGTATAAATATAATCGAATGCTGCATCGTCCACAATAAAAACAAGTAAAACCAAACTAAGAAAAACAAATTCATTTATTGATTACGCATAAATGCATGTGTTACATTGTATTTCACATCGATATCATTAACGGACGTGGCAGACATGACAATAGATCTATTGAATAAATTAGTGATAACTGTATCATGCAGTTCAGCCAGTAAGGTACAAGAACAGCCTGCTTCTATTTATACAAGCAAAGGTGAATTAAAGGACAACTAGACCATATTGGGAAAACGGGGGACGTTAATAATGAGTCCGGTAAGTGTATATACTCTAATCTACTGTAATGATGCTTTAGAGTTATGATGGAACTGTAGTAGTTTTTATATCCATGTCAGCTCACACTATAGCCTGCAAGATCTTTTTTACAGAGCACTACTTCATCCTAGTTGGAGGAAACCATTCTACACTGTATTCTATTGATCTTAATAGGAAGGAGGGACACCATTTCTTCACTAAGCTCCAGTTCTGTTTCCACAGCCTTCTTGGCTTCTGGGTGTTCCTCACAATACTGCACAACAAAGTTGTATGACTCCAATGACAAGTTGAGATTCTCCAGTTGAGACGCCTGGTTTCCTGAGATGATCTTGGATTGAAGTCGAGCGATACGAAACTTAGCCACGAGTGCAGGTCTCAGAATATCGTCTTCGAGTTTTTCAGGAAACTTGCCCTCTGGCGAGCGGATGGAGTCGAGGAACATCTGGTAGTACTTGATTGATGCCAAGCACAAGTGGTTGAATTTCTTTATGGTGTGTGCGTCTGGTTGGTCCTGCTTTTCAGCGACGGCGAGTTTTAGGTCCATCATTTCATAGAAAGTTTCAGCAAGTTCGAACTGCAACTGTCGGCAGATCAGTAAATAGTACTGAGCGTTCAAGTCCTTACAGATGGGCTCAAGCATGTCCACGCGCCTCTTGTGCATTTTGCAGCGCCGCTCCAGGTCCTCCTCAAAAAAGGCTAAGACCTTGAAAAGAGCACTGTGATCCTGGAGGATTTCAATGTGGTCCGTTACATGACCATCCATCTCAAAATATTCTTTGGCCTGCGTCACGTAGCCTTGACCCACCAAAAAGATGGCACGGGCTTCTTCGAAGTTCAACGGAAGTATGCAGCTCACCTTCTCTTCCTGGCCGCAAATTGAATCGAACATTTCGGCGGAATCGAAGAGAACTGCCGTTTTTCTTCCTCTCTCTTTTTCCTCCTCCTCGTCCTGTCGAGCTCTTTGTAACTCTTCCTGTCGGTCTAAATCTAACTCTCCAATGTTGTCCTGAAGAGGGCAGTAAAAATGTTCATTTCACAACAACATTCTTAAAGACACGCTTCAACATATGAGCGTAAGTGGGGCAAAATTACCTCCAGAAGCTTTTTGGCATCTTGTAACACATTAAGACAATATTTGATCCAGCACCGTGCAATTTCGGCTCTTTTCTGACACAGTTGCTCACGTTTTTCATATTCGGCTTCACCTGTCAATGAAACAAAAGTTATTTTGCAATTTTAAAAAGTACTAAATACGTACCATAATTTCCGGACTATTAAGCGCACCCAAAAATAAGCCGCGCCCTCTGAATTTTACAAAGATTTTTATTTTGAACATAAATAAATAATGCCTACATTAAAACTAATGAACTTTACACAGGCTTTAAGGAAAGACAGTGACTGTTACACAACTTGTATCTAAACAGTAGCCTACCAAGAAAGTCATTGTTCACGGTCTTCCTTCACAACAATTTCTCTCGGGAGTTTTTCTTTTGGCATTGTCGTGCGTTTAAAAATCACCATCGGTGAAGCTTTTCTTCCAATGCCGTGCAGCTCAGAACACAGGTGAAGTGCGTTTTTTCATGCCCGGTTGTTTTCATGAATGATTCGCATTTCCTGTAGACAGTCGGAGTGAGCAGCAGGTCAAACGTCAGAGGAACATCATCCATATTTATGATGTGGTGCGGGCCGATTCAGTGGGAGCGCATCTGATTTAATATAAAGAGTTTCACTGGTTCACCTGAACCCGTTCGGCTATTTCATTGGTCTTATGTTATGGGGTTTGTTGGCTTGAAGTTTGTGAAACCGGGAAAAACCCAGGAAAAATCTATATATTAGCCGATTCGTTGTTTAAGCCGCGGGGTTCAAAGCGTGGGGAAAAAGTAGCGGCTTATAGTCCGGAAAATACGGTATATAAAGAAAATATCAAGCTATAAAAAAATAAACCTGTAGGTGTGAATATTAGACAAAATAAATTACTTATGAAAAGATATACCACAGTGCTGCTGAATACTTCTGATTTACTCAAAGCTGTAGTTCAGCTCCCAGGTTAATATTAATACACTTATACTAGTATTGTTTATTGAACAATTTGCACAAAGGCATGTATAATAGATAATTCACTTAGCATTCTGTTGGATGTTTATTTACACGTGTAATTTTAAGATTTTTAGAAGAACAGGCAGAGTTCGTGATTTCTCACAAATAAAAAAAAAACTGGATTTTACCTTTCTGCATTAGAGAGGAAAAAAAACAGAAGCGCACTAACTAATAGTTACTGAAATGTAACTATGAAAGGATAAAAAGCAATTTAACAGAGTAGGAAAAAATAAAACCTTTTTACAAAGTGAAAATTAACACCCTCAGGGTCGTAACCGCTTTGCATCCTGCCATATGAAGCTACTCTGTTGGCTCAGTGTGAACCATTTCACTTGGCTTCTTACTTAAGTATTAACATACATTTCACCCTTATGAGACCCCAATGTCTTCATAAGAGGATCACAATTACTTTTATTTTCCAGTCTAAATAACTTCCTGTTTGAAGACAATGGTTCTACCAGACTGTGTGCTAGTAAACACATATAGTAACAGTAAAATGATGTGGGCAATGTGAGAGTTCAGGTTATAAAATGTTAAACATACTTTCCTTGGCAGCAGCCTCAGAGGGGACTTCGCCTGCTAGACCTGCAATGACATTAGCAGCAGCCAAACAGTGTCGAGCCTCCATGTATCGTGTCTAAAGAAACAACAACAAAACAACTCAAGAGTGGCAATTAAAGACTTAATGTTTAAAGGGTAACGTCTGGTTTTATTCCATTATGTAGCTAATTATAAATGTACTACACTATGAGGTGAAAACAACTGCAGAAGTTCACTGGAAAGAAGGTGAGAACTAAGCAATAAATTAAAAAAATTATTTCTTTCATTCTTTGACCATTCTTCTACATGACACTTTCACATTTGTGGGCACAGACCTAGAGCTACTGGATTTAGAACATGGAAATAAAAAGAGGTTTCTGAATTTTACAGAGTAAAAACAATAATAAAAAGCACAAAACATGACTTGTCTAGACGGTCTAACACTAGTAATAAACACAATGTGACTTAAGGACTAGCTGAAAATGTAAGAGAGTTTCAAAGGAAATTAAAAGCTTACCTTGGTGATATAATACTGTGACAGTGTGGCAGCATTGATTGCCCACTCTAATGGCACAAAATGGCTAAACTTCAGCTGCCTTTGCAATGTGCTGTGGCAATACTGTCCTGCACTCTCATACTGACCCAGATTTTTATACACCTGAGCCAGATAATAGAGTGTGTGTGTGTACGCCATTTCAAACCTGCCAAGAACAACAACAACATAAAAGATTTAGAAAAAAATAAACTAATAAAAACATAATGATTTGAAAAACAATACAAATGAGAAGCAACTCACCTCCTCATTCTTTCTTGCTGGGATGGTGCATCCTCCTCTAGCACAAAGAAATCGACCAAATCCAGTGGTGGTTGGCCATCCTAAAATGTTAAATATGAGGTCAATGAATTCAACTACATTCTGAAATTTACACAGTAAGTAAAATCATAACATCAGCACTTACTTTGACATTGTGTTAAACAGGTTACCCAGTGACCCTATTCTAATACCTTTTTATTCATTCATCTCCAGTCTATCCTAGGAGCACTGGGCATGAGGATGATATGCCAGTTCATTCAACATACTATAATACTGGCACAAACACTAAACTCTAATCTAAATCATAATATACACTATCAAAAGGTAAATGTACACCTTGGAGAAGGCTGAGAATGAGCTTGCCATTAAATTTGTTTACAAACCTAAACCACCATGACCAAATATTCACCGGATTGTTTAAATGTCAGTTATAAAAAAAAAAAAAAGTTTTATTTATATATATATATATATATATATATATATATATATATATATATATATATATATATATATAATTTTTTTGATAATTTTTGGATTTATATCTATCTATATATAAAAAAATCCAAAAATGATCAAAAATAAACCTAGCTGGCCATTTTCTTTGTCATTATATACATTTGTTAGAAGCCATTCTAAGTTGTAGAGTTAAACGTCGCAATTACGGAAAAATCTAATCTACGTTTCGTGGTACGTATTATTAGAATTTTATTTTTTTACTATTTTTTTCAAAGGTTGCACTCCTAGGTCGTGTTTGTCCTGAAGCTTCTACGTGGATAATTTGTGTTTAAAAGTAGATATATTATTCAAAGTGGAAAACTGTATATATTCTGTTTTCCAGTCAGCTATATGTGCAGGAAGTTTTAATCACAACCTGATTGGATATTACGGGGTTTTGTTGCACCGTCACAAAAGACTCATGGGTTCTTATCTAGTTATCTAACTGCTGCTCTCTGGGGATGTTCAATTAAATCTGGGTACCTGCTAACCCAACAATCTGAGGATGAGCACGGCGGCGTCTCACGATGAGGTGTGTGCCTGGGGATTTCCCGTGGATTTACGCAGCCCGTCAAAAAGGCAAAGTGTGTTTAATCAACAACAAACACAATGCTCCAGTGCGCGATATTTCCATATTGCTCGCCGGAGATTCTACAAGATCTACCAAGGCTCCAGCAGCTACACTTAACGTCTCCACGTGTTGTAATCCTGCGGTAAGACTGTACGTAGATTTTTTCAGACTGTAAATCACACGACGGGTTTGTGGGACCCAAATGTGAAACAGGTTCAAAAATAATGTGATAACCCCTAACAATGTCTTCTGTCGTATACCTAAAGGGAAGCTGGTAGAGTTTAATAAGGAAATTGCTAGTTAAAAAGTAGGATGATATATTATCTTCTCAAAATGTGGCGCTTGGTTGCAACACATTTATCAATAGAGTTAAATAATAAAAAAAAAATAATAATAAAAAAAAAAATAAGCTACCTTGGTTCAATGATATCTTATTGAAGCTGCTGAAGAACAGGGGCTCTGCATTAAAGACAGCTATCAAGACAGAAAGGGAAATTGATAGGCATTGTAATAAAGGACTGCGGAATAAAGTTATTCAGGAACTAAAAGTAACTAAAAAAAATTATCACCAATTGAACGAGGCAAAAAATAAATAAAATTGATTTGGAAAATGTTAATAGTCTTCTACAGAAGGAGAGAAATTTTTCAGGAGATCTTAAGATCAAAGTCCAAGGAGATTTTATTTTAGAGCACTATTCTGTCGTTAGTACTTTTAATAATTTTTAAAATAATTTTCTGTTAAGGAATTAGTGGAAAACTTTGTAGAAATGGAAATAAATATTCTACCGTTTGATATTGACTGCTATAGTTTTAATGTAGTCACAACTAACAAAATACAGGTCGACAAAATTATTAGTTCATTATGAAATACTAATTCTAGAGATGTTTATCAATTTGACACAATTTTACACATTTGATTTTGACAAACGGAATTTATGTTAAAATTGTACATGGTCCCTTTTCAAATAAACTTTAATAATAAGAAATTATTTGTCTGATGTTTTAAAATCATCACAATAGTCATTACTAAGAGGGTTTGCTGGTGTAGATCATCTTTGTATATGTGAATCACAGGAACGCTATGAAGACTAGCCAAAGATAATGTAATGAATCCTTTTGCAGCATTATTATGCAGACACACTATACAGACAAAAGTTTTGTGACACCTGTCTTCTCCAGCCATGTGTGGTTCTTCCCCAAACTGTTACCACAAAAGAGGAAGCATACAATTGTATAGTGTGTCTTGAATGTGGTAGAATTACATTTTCCATTTACCTGAAACAGGAGACCGAAACATGACAATGCTAACGTGCACAAAGTGAGATCCATGTAGATATGGTTTACAAGGAACTGAAGATTTTGGGTGGCCTGGTTTAGAGCTCTGATCTCAACCCTACTGAATACCTTTGGGATAAACTGAAATGATGACTGCACCCCAGGCCTCTTACCTACATCAGCACCTGACAAATGGGGGAATAAATGTGGAATGAGATGTTGAAGATGGTCAGGTGCCTTCAAACTTTTGTCCATATAGTGCATGAAGATGATACACAAAGAAGTGAAGTTAGACCAGATTATGGATATTCCACAGGAAGGGGAAAATTTCCCTTACCAAATGTGAAGCATGAATTTGAGATTTGCATAAATGCATTGAGTTATACATTTATTTTAATAAAGCCCCATTATCTCCAGGCTTATATAAGCTCCCGAACCAGTGGCACCTCAAGAAAGGTGTGGAAATACAAAACATGTATATTAAACAAAAATATTGCGCTGTCCTGGCATATCTCATGTAAGTATGAAATCCCATACACACTGTATGAGAGCCAAGTGTTGGATGATGGGGATGGGGATGGGGATGAGGATGATGAAGAATGCTGTGTCACCTCTTTCATGTACTGCACATAAATGGACTCAGCTGTTTCTAAGAAGCCTTGAGCTTTCTCGGTTTCATCCCGGCCGGCCCATAAGATGCCAAGCTGGTTCTGGGAAAAGAAATATAAAAGTATTATTAAAAGCAGAGCAAAACAAAACCACAAAACATGCAGCTATATTGTTATATAATAAATGCATACTACCATACTTAGTGGTATGTTAAAGGAATAACGTTACTGGGAGTGTCATGTATACTAAGGTACTAAATAGTATGGAGCTGTATGTTGGGTCCGTACTCATTAGTGCGGGTTCGGATGGGAATGTAGGTGTTGTTTACCCCGACTTGGATGAACAGCGAGACGTTCTCCCGTGTCACCGTGCACTCGTCCAGTAATTTCACACAGTTCATGAGGTACTCCTCACCGGCGGAGAGCTCCTCGGTTTCGATGTGGTTCACGCCCAGGTGATAGTCAATCACGCCGAGTTTGGCGGCCCGGAGTCCGGCTCGAGAGTCGCCCGTGTGCGCCTTATTAGCGGGTTCGCCATTTAGCGCCTCTCTTGCCTGACCGTCCGCCTCCGGGCCCTCGCCCTCACCGTCGTCTACGTCGAAGTTCTTTAGAGTGCAATAGATCTCCTTGAGCAGCTCCCTGGCTTTGTACTTGGAGCGGAACGGGTCGTTTTCTGGATCCTTTCGCGATTCTACCTCGGATAGATCTTGGGCTCGGCGAAATTTCTCGCACACCGCCCTCCATTCTCGGCTGCCGGCGGACGCCATGTTATGCTCATGTAACGTTAAAGACGAGTGGCGGCCACCAGGGGTCAGTATAGAGCCTGCTGTAAAATGCTCATATAGATGAACGGAGACGTCACTACAGAGCAAAAGACAAAAAACCCGGAAGAACATGGCGCCCTACCATTACCAGTATGAATACTAGTATTATTAATAAGAATTAATTAACCTGAAAAGGCAAGAGAGTATGATCAACTAATAAAACAGATCTGATAACTGAATACACCCAAGAACACAGATCCAAACCAAAAGGGGCCAGATTTGCTTTTAAGATAGAGAGACATTTTACATTCACAGCATTTTGCAAATGACCATTAAACAGAGTGACATAAATGATATATATTTTTAATACAAATGAGCAGTTGAGGGATTGCTCAATGGTCCAGGTTGGGATGGGATGCTGGGATTTGGACTCACCCACTCAATCGGGAGCTTAACATCTTACTCACTGAGCTACCACTTCTCAGACAGCGATCTTATGTTAGTGTAAAACTCTTTTAGCTAGTTTAGTTATCACGCTAACTTTAGCCAGCTAGCTTGACATGTTCAGTTTCAGGCACACTCAGCTCACCACGGAAAATATCATCTACTGTTGCACTCAGCATATCAGCCATATATAGCAGAAATTAATCTGCAGAAGACAAGTCTTCACATTCGAATAAGATTTCTATAAAGACTGCAAAGAGTCTGTGAGTTGTTCCTGTTCTTTAGTTTTTGAGAACTCTGAGAATCACTTTGGACTCACCGTCTCAACATCTATATCATAGATGATAAAATAAGTGAATTCAGGGATGTTTAAGAAGTCAGAGAATGACGTTTTACCTCAGGTTATACACTACATTAGTAAATTGGCCTATATTAAAAACACTGAAGTCTGTAGAAGAAAAAGATGGCTTATTCATGGAACAATGTTCAATCCAGATCAAAGAACGTTGCATGGATTATAAAACAATCATGTAAAAATTCTAGTAGACAGGTGTCATTATAAGAGTATTTGCTCAACCCAGGACCATTTCCATTACAATTGATGCAACAGATTTAGTTTTTGATTGTTAAGTGTATCACTGTTGGCTCAGTTATGCAACGTTCAATTAGTGATGTGAAAAATCGTACAAAGAGCAGCACAACGTAGGATTATGGAATAAAAAGTCTCACCAAATCAAAACTGAAACCAGAAGAACAAGGATCACTTTTTACCACAGACGATCACAGGTATTAGTTTTTCTGCAGTGACCATGTTCACTCTCCTACAACTTTAGTTTCACATCACCAGAGACATAACCTCAGAACAGTTACAAAAAATGTATGCTGGATCAACAAGACTTTTGCACATACTATTGACTACAACTGATTTTGTGATATGACTGAGAGGCTGTGCATTCAGGCAAAAACTAAACACACTGTGGTGCAACTTACCCAGTTTTACTACTGCTGAGGCAAGTAAAAGTATTATCATAATAATACTAATAATATACCATAATAATTCCAGTCAGACGTATAGTATGTAGACACCTATTAAATAAACATCACATTCCAAAACAATGGCCATTAATATTAAGTTGTCCAATTTTGCTGCTTTAATAACCTCGACTTTACGAAGAATACATTTCACTAGCTTTTGGAGCATGGCTTTGAGAGATTTGTGCCTGTTCAGATATAAGAGCATAAGATATCAGGCACTGACATCTGGGGAGAAGGCTTTGTATAAAGTTGCCATCCCAATTCATTCCAAATGTGATGAGATCAAGACAGTCCACTTTTATCTAAGCCATATTTTTATTGACAATAATTTGTACAAAGGGGCTTTGCAAACATTTTCTAATAGCAGTCTCATAACAGTCCATTGTCCATTGAATATTTTGTGGGCGATCCAAGTCATTATTTTCATTACTGTAGTTCTAGTGTTTTACATGTATAATTCTGTACAGATACATTGTTACAGTTTGTAAACACTTTTGAGTACCAAAGCTAACTGGAAGGGTATTTTAAAAGGTAGTGTGTCACTTCACAGAAGTGAGAGTAAAGTCTGCATTAGATTTATATCTATTTTTTTATTTATACCACAATTTATACATAAATGTATTTTTTAAAGATGCATTATTTGTTTGTTAGCCACTATTGTTACTTCTTTTTAGCTAACCATTACATATATAAAATGTGAAACTCTTCCCTTTGCTCCCCAGAGCATGGCACAAATAACTTTGTTAAGTTTGTTAAGTATCAAACAAATTGTTCATTAATCATTATGCAAAATGGGTATCTGTTTTTCTCTTGTTGCATTGCGGTCATCAGACATGGACTCTGTGAACAGTTGGCTGAAAAATGAGTGTTAAAATTATTCTTATCTTTTTCCTTTGAAAAAAAGTGAAAAGAAATAGTAAAATTATTAAGATATAGTGAAATAAATGGACATATGGAAAAAAAATTAAAAACACTTAATTTATCTAACAAACAAACATGGGATCCCAATATTAAAAACCCTTATCCTAACTTAAGTAACGTATTATTTTATTTTGTATAGCGCTTAATGTGCAGGTTACAAGAAATTTAATACAAAAAAAATCCAATCAGGAAACTCTACCATGGAAATTCACAGTGTGTGTCCAAAAACACTGGAGTAAATCATCAACACTGTGGAAATTTTGTGTGTAACAACAGATTACACACAGAACTGACGTCAGATAGATTGGAATGGTAAGTTGCAAGGCAGCAAGAATGACATCCCTAAAATATTAACCCATTTCTATATAGGAATAGGGCAAAAGACACACTGGTCAGGCGCAGGATAATAAATACAAAAGTACATAATTTCCCCTTAAAAAGAGGTCATGTAGTTAATTAATATAGGCAATTGCGTAATTTTGTAAACAGCAGATTTGTTCAATAAATATTTGGTATTATTATATATGGCACACACACTTGTATAAATATGTGTGTGTTGTAAGATGAAGCCTGTCTTTATGACTTTATGATTAATCACTTACAGATTACATTTAATTAAATTTAGTCCAACTCCACTGCACATTTAAATGTATAATGCTTTTTCTTTAATACTGTGACCTACATTTCTGCTCTTGTTTTTTTTTACACCCTTCATAATGCTTGTGAGAAGTAACAGAATTTTTTTTCCCATAACTTGATACAGATAATCTCTGTCTTGTCAGATAGACATTTTAGGTAGTTTGTCACACAGTGTTTAAGGAAGTGACGTAGTCACACACTAGCAGGAAACGAAGAGTCTCTTTTAATATGTGTTACTCAAGTGCAGCCACCTTTCAGAGCCTGTACTACAGAAAAGTAAAAAAGAAATTGTATTAACTTGGAAAACTGGAAAATTGTCAAGTGGATGATTTGAATAGGACTTGGATATTTCTCATTGAGACATAAGGTAAGTTACTTTCATTAAAACCCTAACTATTAACTAAGTTGTATACAGTCGAGTGCAAAGCTTTGCATCCTATTTGAACAAAATGAAGAAGTCACTGGTCATTTAATATCAACGAGACATTTAGTGTGTTAGTTCTGACAAATGTCAGTCATCATTCTGTTAGGTGACAACAAAGGTCAAATAATGTGTTAGTAATAGGAAAATAATAATAATAATAAACATGTATAATCATATTAATAATTAGGACTATTCTTTGTGAAAGAGATACAGTACATATTCTCTATTAATCTGTATCTAAGCATGTGGCCTTTATAGCTTCTTTATATATCCTATTAGTCATACTTTTTAGCCCCCCTGTAGCCCACCGCAGCACATTGCTTTTTGCATTGAAACTTCCGTTTCTGGCAGGTGTTTTATAGTTCCTTTGCCAAATATCTTTTACTAAGGTCACATCAAACACTTTTCTTAGTATTTTTTGTAAAGTTTGTTTCATTTCTTGGATTGTTTTGGATATTTTTATCTTTTAGTTTTTTTCTCCTTAATATATTTTAAGCATTGTTGTTTTTAAAAGTTTATTTTTATGTAATTTCCTTTTCACAAACACCACATACAAACATAGAAAACAGAATTAAAAAAACTAAATACACACATCAGTAAATAATGCATGATTAGGAATTTGCCTACTGATTTGTCAGTCTTGCAGTTTGCTTGGTTCACACTTAAATTGTACTCTGAAAATAGAATACATCAAGGTTACACAAGAACAATGACTCCGTTCATGTTTTAGATGAGGATCCGTTTTTTTTTTGTCACAGTTAGTTTCAAATCAACAATCTAGCTTCTGGGTTTATAGTATCGAATAAGACATATTGTAGTCAAATTTTTAGGGATGTGTGGGTGTTATCAGTCCAAATGCCTGCAGACACATGGTCGTTTTCAACAGTTGGCACAGGAACCTGTACTTGAAACAGACAATAATTTTAACTCTTCTTTTGCAGTAAATCCTGGATGCTTAATTATGTGCTCAGTGTTAATTGTGCACACTAGTGAGGCCCATGACTGGGCCTCCTACCTAAAGCTTATCCTGGAGGCTTCACATCATTTCCCTGAGGATTCTATTTCTTTCTATCTTGTGGATGAGGAACTTTCAGTGCAAGATGAAGACTATTCAGTTTTTAGAGATAGCCAGTGCATCTTGCTGTTACTCTCAGAAACATTTATAGATATTCAAAGCGAACCAGGGGTGCGGAACACCTTGAAGAAGTTTCTTTGTCCGCCAAGAAAGATCGTTGCATTTTTGTGTGGCATCTCTGAAAACGATGACTTGATGGACTATTTTGAACACTGGAATTATTGGAGAAAGCTTGATTCAGATGACGAACCAGCACTGTATGTCTCTACAGTCTGTGAAGTTATTCAGGAAGGTATGTATTTTTTTGTTAAGGAAAAAAAATCTTGACTTTTTGAGGGTTTTTCATTTTGTGCCAAATCCAAAAAAAGGTCCCAAATATTTTAGAAATCTAGAACTATTAACCATGTAAACCATTCCAGCAACACTTTGTTTGTTTTTTCTGATTTTAAGAAAAAATAAGAATCTTTTTTCCCCAAAGAAATCATTGATATTCCTGAGGAAGAAGCTATTGCTGAAACTATGATCCAATCACCAACACAAATTTTGGATCAGCCTGATCCAGAGGAACCACACTTGGTCCATTCAGATAACTTCCAGTCACCAGAGGAAGATGTAGGGGTTTTTGATGAAAACTCGTGTCAACTGAGAAGCCTGTCTCTATCAGAAGAACAGAAATCATGCATTACAGTCCAACCTAACAGAATCCTCTGTGGGGTAAGTATTTAAAACTATTGTTTCATGACACACATTTGTAACTTGTCCTCAGGCTTGTCTGTGCTGAATAGCTGTGACATTTAGATCACACTTTTTTTTGTCACCAAGGCCTTTTTACAGAAAACACTTGCAATTTATTTATAAGCTTGTATATATGCCTGTATAAAAATTTGCTGTGTGTGACCATTTGTTGCCATTGTTTAATATTGAAATATAATTTCCTCTCCACATTTCCAGACCCAAGTGGATATTTATATCATCATGGCAAACAAGTTAAACAGTCAAGACAACATTGAAGTGGAGTTTCGATGTGAAAGTTCGACGAAACATGTGCCGGGAACTGCTGTGAACGAATATATTGTTACAGTTCAGTCACCTGGTGGGTCTCAGATCCGAGCAAGGAACTTCTTGTTTTTAGTTCCTCTCTAACTTTTCACTTTTAGTATCATTTGCATGTTATTTCTGGCACATTTGTGCGTACACTTTTAAATGATGTTGAATGTAATTTCTGATGGAGGTGCATGATATCATGAGATTGTAAACAGAAATGACATTAATGAACACTTTCCTGATAATTTCACAGGTATTGTCAGAATGTATCTGTTCGACACCTAAAACCTTAACTACTAAAATACTATTTTATTTTAAAAAGTGTATAATAATTAAACGCAAGTGTTTAAATAACATTTGTGTTCTCAGAAAAATCATAAAAATGGGATATTATTGCACTTTATGTATTTGTTGTACTTTATTGTATATATTATAAAATGCATATATCATATTCTAATATTATAAAATCGATATTCTTTCAGAAATGCCAACTGGAGAAGTTATTCTGCAGCTTTATAATAATGAGTCGCCTTTATTTTCAACAACTGTGACATACTACACAGAAATGGAGGAAATTAGCAATTATCTTGAGAAAGTTATGGACCCCGTGCATTTCTTTTGTCAGGTAATTGTTTCCATTTATTTTCACAGTTCATTAAGGTAATAATTTGACGTATTAAGATGGATAAACAGACTTAAGAAAAGACTTTATACTCTTTTTTGTGTTTGTGTTTTTGTTTGTGGTTTTGTATCTGCTCAAATAAAGCACATTTTATTGGTTTAAAAAATAACAGAAATATAAAGAACATACATATTAAACTGTACAGATTGTGTTGCTAATTCCTAATCTAAAAAACTGTGAGCCTTGATTAGAAGTAAAAATGTTTCTAATTTTTAAATACTGCATTTGTTGTAACTATCCTCTAATGTACACTGGTGTCATGTTGCTGACGTAAATGACACCGTTTGTTTTTTAGGCATTCAGTATTTCATCAAATTCTTTAGAGGAATTGGATAAATTGTTCACAGATTCTCTAAAAAAACAGATGCCTCCAAATGGACTAAAAATATTTGGAATTACTCAGCTTGATGAGGAGAGTACAAGTGAGCCCCCTTTTTTATTTCATTTGCATTAAAAATCACTTTCTCTATGTATAATGGGTATTATGTGATATGAATGATTTGGCACATACGTATTTTTATTTATAACACAAGAATTAGTATCACA
The DNA here is from genome assembly GCF_014805685.1 of Silurus meridionalis. Taxonomy (NCBI): domain Eukaryota; kingdom Metazoa; phylum Chordata; class Actinopteri; order Siluriformes; family Siluridae; genus Silurus; species Silurus meridionalis. Next base: position 11,028,539 of record NC_060885.1, on the reverse strand, counting down.
TTAAAACTGAATAATTACATCTTGAAACCTGCCCATTGTGGACACTCAGATCAGAGGGATGTGGAACTTCCAACGTTACTTCACTTCTCGGCAAAGCATGGATTAAAACAGCTGACTAGCACTTTGCTGCAATGTCCTGGAGCCCTTCAGGCCTACAGCATAGCGAACAAGCATGGGGATTACCCTAATACCATGGCTGAGAAAAGTGGTTTTCCTGATTTGAGACAGTTCATGGATGATTATGTTGTAAGTGGACATCAGTTTTATGTGTAAAACTTGGTATTTGCCTCACATTAATTGGCAATCATTAAAACACTCAAGATAACCTAATTTGGCTGTTTTTGAATTAAGTCATCTATGTCTTAATTATTTCTAATGTTCTAAAGCATTATATATGACAAAGTGCCACAATTAGCAGTAGGTTGTCCAACAAACAGAATAATTAATTATTATTGATAATTAATCATTTTATTTAATCATTTATTTATTCCTCACTTTATCAATTAATAGTGCCAATGTTGATCATGTTAATGCTTTTTGAATTGTAAAACCATCCAGGAGACCGTAGACTTAGTCAAGTGTCACATAGAGGAATCCATGGGAACTCATGAAGATGAGGACATTTATGAGCCAATGGCAAATTCATCGCAAAACTTTGTTGCAAAGTTTTCTCTTCAGGAGGACATCTACGAGTCCATGATGCAACTCAATCCTGACATACAGCTGTGTAAGTTAATAACAGCTTTCTGCAATGCATTCTGTGCCACAAAAATCGATATAATACACTGATATTCTCAAATACATTATAATAACAAAGAAAATGATAATTTGTCAGCTTTTTACAAACAATTTAATGCATCATTTCTGAGAAAGAATTCGTGACTGAAAATACATGAGTAAAATGCATTATGTGATTCCTTTCTCGGTAGATGAGGACTTGGAGAGTTTGGACAGTTCTTTTAATGAGTCTCATTCAGAAGACGCTGTGTTGAGAAAGTTTTTTGCAGGTGAAAGGACAGAGACATGACATACATGACATTTACTAAAAAATGTTTGGTTTGAATGAGATTAAAAGTTTAATTAGAGAGTAAAACTTTTTTTTGTAGTTTTCATTAAAGGTATTAACGTATTAAAGTACTAAATGTAGAATTGCTATATATTAGGGGTGTAATAGTACACGTATTCATACCTGAATTTTTCGGTACAGGGGTACAATCCCTCTTATGTGCGGAACATAGTTGAAATCTGAGTTCCTTCAGGAACATTTTAAGTAGCAGCCCGCAAGTTGGTTTGGTCTCCACTTTGCACTGAGAGCGCATTTTTTTTTAATCATAAACTTACATACACAACATTAGCAGAGGTATAAAAAAAGAAACTAGAGTTAGCACAGTGTCATTATGTCTACACACTCCATATTGGAAATAAGATTGCATGCATACATGAAAACGGTAATGAAACCATAGTGCTAGCATTAGCTGCTAATCAGGAAGTGACTAGCCTCTAACGCTAGCGATATGGATTCGCTTTATGAAGAGCTTTGAGAATTTCTCTTGAAAAATGTCATGACAATTCCACATATCGAGGGAGTGAATGAATTAAGGATGGAAGAAATAAAGATATTTGTTAAAGTATGTTGAATCTGTATTACTCAAATGGGGTCTAACAAATGTAAACTATTTAATAAAAAAAAATCCATTAATTTAATTTAATTTAATTTGAGCCAATTTAATTGATTACTAAATTGAATCAATATAATAAAAAGTGTATCACATTGATTTGATTTATTATATTAAATTCTTTATAAAATATTATAAAATAAGTTTTTATATCTTATTTAACCAAACAGGCAATTTATTTAAAATTGTAATAAAAATATAAACTGTTCAAATGTTGATGATCACAAAAATTCATAATAATAAAAAAGAGTTTATAAAAAAACGACAAGCAATTTAATGTTTTGCATTTCTTCCCCCTAACCATATCGAAATTGAACTGAACCGTGGCTTAAATACCGAGGTGAATGTTGTGTACTGTTACACCCTTAATGTATTTGGAACATAATTGATCAAAAAAGAAATAATGAATGTTTTGCATGAGTGTGAATATTTAACTGATCTTATGTTGAAATAAATTTTCCAGCATTTGATTGTATACATAAACATCTTTGAGTCCAACATTGTATTTGCAGATGTGAATTATGTGATATTACTGTTTACTGGATTATTATTGTATCATTTTATATTGAAATGTTTATGTAAGATTATGTAAGAGTTTGTGTAACACTAGTTTTTGTATTTTTTGTTAAGTAACTGACATCTAATATTTAACTTTAGCAAATGTACAGAAGCAGTCCGAGACAGAAGACGATCTTGCAAATAATGCATACTCGGGTAAAGAATTTGACGAGCCCGAACTGGAAAACATAGAAGACAATGTGGAAAACTATGAGGAGGACGATGAGGAAGACCCATATAAGCTCTGCTTTCCAGAGGAAATTTATGACACCATAGATGACGAAAGTGGCTTTGCACCTGTTATTGCAAATCGTCCCCCGGCCCCAGTACCTCGAGCATGCCCTATCTCTGAACCTGAGGAATGCAAAACCTACATTTCAACAGGTACCACATATATACCACAAATACAACATGCACCACACGTGTTCTATATTTTTTCAACTTTCTGATTTCGTTGGTGTAAACAACTGTTTCCATCAAAATACGAAACTCTTTGCTTTTGCAAATTGCATTTGATTGGTGCTCTCTTCTTTGAGTCTGATAAACATCAAATACATAAAAATTTTTAAACATTTTTGCAGTTTTCTCTTCCAAGAACTCGTTGTATTCAGAAACCAATAGCAACCAGTCTTCTCAAGGTATGAGTTCAAAAATTAATGCTATTATTTAAAATTATCTAAAAAAATAACAAGATAGTTGTAAAGTGGGATTAAAGTGTAATTTATTTTAATTATGTTCCAAACACCAGTGAGGCCAGCTCCAGAGCGAATGCTAAGCAGTGGCCACGATCCATATGCGGGCATGAAGACCCCGGGTCAGAGGCAGCTCATCTCCCTGCAGGAGAGGGTGAAGGTGGGAGCGCTGACTGTGGAGGAGGCAGTGCAGGAGTTTAAAGCCTGGCAATTTGACCAGGAGAAACGTTCCCAGTCCGTTCGGTTCCAGCAGGTACTCATAGAAAATCACTCTGCAATACATCATGAGCATCATGTTAGTTAATGCACATATTTATATATTCCTTTTAATACCAACTTGTTTTTCAAACATAACATTGTTTGACTTTCCATTTATATCATTATTTATTAAATAATTTTATCCATATCTAGGAAAATTTACAAAAATTACGGGATAGCATCATCAGACGTAAAAAGGACAAAGGAAAAAGTGGAAAAGTGTTAGGTATGCCCTTCATTTCACACTGCTTTTAATTCCAAAACATTAAGTAAAGTACAACTGCTATACAAACAATGTAGTTAAGAAAGAAGTGGTTGTTTATTTTTTATTTCCAGTAGACAATATTTGCCAGCTTTATTATTTAGAACCCTGATTTATATTTACTTTACTATGAATCTTCTACATGCCCTTTGTATACTTTACTTGGTGCCTCCTTCATTAGTGTCTTTTGAGGCTTTTTTCAATCATGAGGACCCTTTGAATTTGCTTCTTTAGGACGCTTCTTTAGGACTACTTTACTAGGCCCTTTACAAATTTTGCTAAGACCTTTCCATATGTCCATGTCATTAAGACCCTTTTTATGCCTGCTTTTCTGGAATTCTTCTTTATGCCCACTTTTTTCTGTCCCTTCTGTCAATGCACACATATGCTTACTACTTTATGCCTAGGCTCTGTACTAAAATAGTATGTTTCCATAACTCATAAATTGCCTACAATAAAAATGTCTGCCAAATTAATTAAAGCAACATTACATCATTGTTTCCCAGAGATACGTGTGGGCTGCATTTTTTACCTTCATGAGCTGTCATAAACTGCCATGAACTTCTTACACAATATTTAACTGTCTTTATCATCTGTCACTTCGTGTTTGAACTCTTTTACGTAACTTTTAACTCAATTTATCTTCTGTTTTCTGTGTGTTTTCTCTTTATATGTATATATATATATATATATATATATATATATATATATATATATATATATATATATATATATATAATTTTATTTTATATCAGATCTGGATATAACTGCTCCAGTGCAGAGGAACCTGCAATGGGGATCTCATATGAATGTTGAATGTTCAGTGTATGAACCAGCTCCTCGCTCCATTAACCACCCTCCTGCTTTAAACAAAACACCACAGAGGGGAACTTGGCATACAGGAAGTACATCCAGCACATCTAGTGAGTAACACTGCATCAGATGTTGAATAATTTCTCTTTTATATTAGTTTTTTCTTGATTTTTCCAAAGATCATTTTATTCATTTTATTTGCAGTATTTAAAGGTTACTCCTTTGAAATGTTGTGCGCTGATTGTCTTTATCATAGTGGCCTATAAAAATGGAATCGTCCTGGAACAGTACAGGAAATGCTGTTATGAATATTTCTCACACAAACACCTATATCACGAAGAATATTAATAATAAGTGCTCAGAAGTAGTTTTTTAATGTTTCTTTCCAATCATGGATAAGGCAAACAGCATATCATTCATAGCATATTCATGTGTTATACAGACTATATTTTATACAGCATGAGTTTATCGAGAACAGCAGCTATCGAAGGCCAAAAACAGTCTAGTCCAGATCTTTAAAACAGCTATAAGTATAATAAATAAAGGTGTTTCACATGTTAATGGTTATCTATGATTTAAACAGGCAGTGGCAGCAACAGGTTGAGCACGCTAAGTACTGTCAGCAACAGCAGTGGGCCAGATGGTGACCTAGAGGTGAACACAGTCTCTTTTCCCATCCTCTATTAGAATAATAATGACACTTATAATCACTTAAAAACATGTCCACATTTAAATAGAATGTCTTTATTGTATTTTAATCATGCATAATAATGAAGCCTAGCATTTTTAGGATAGGCACTCTCATGTGATATCATGTCATCACAATATCATGTGATCTTTAAAGGAAATTTGTAGTATAAAGCCATGTATTAATGTAATCAGGTATGTGTCTCTGTCTTGATGAAGGAGCCCCAGGAAAACAGTGTTCCTCCACCTCGCCCACCCCGGCCATCACCTGAAACTCGGCCCACACTCCCTCCTCCTAGAATCCCTCCACGTGTACCTGAACGGTACGTACTTTTTACCTGCGTTTCCACTGATTCAAAACTTTTCCGAACATAATGGGTTAAATGTGATGAATTTGATGGAATCAAGTTTCTTTCATGATATTTTCTTAAAATCTTCACCTCCCATAATAGATTATAAATGATTTGACTCAAACCAATTGACAAAACATTTTGACATTTTCTGACATAATTAAAATAAGTTAAAAGTTTTTTTTATATTATCCACCTAGTGAGTTATTTGCAGTCAGAAAGTGGAAAATGAAAGCAAAGTGCAAACAAGTTCCTCAATCCAGACTCCTCTAAATCATATTAAAGAGATGTGACAGAAAATACTAGACGAAACTGGGTAGTGACTATTATTTTCTGTAGAAATGGATCGTTTATTTTTACTGTAAGAAGTGCTGCGTGCTTGACATCTGTGACAGGAAGTTCTGTTTGGTGTAGAGGTATAAACTTTCCTCCATGTGGCAAACCATAAATAGAATCACATGTTCTTTCAACCACAAACGGAGGTACTATAAGTTTCAACTATATCGTGAAATATTTTTGTGCCTTTATCTACAGTAAGTCATATTTTTGTTTCATATATGTTAAAGCATAATATTCTAAACTTCCTGTTTTGTAATAGGAACAGGATGTTGTGGTTTGAACTAAACTGTAGACCTACTGTAGATAAGCCTGAATTAAGTGACGTAATAACAAGAAAAATGAACATGTTAACTTTAATAATACATTTCAGATCAATTTTAACACAGGTCTAGTACCATTCTGTGCCAAAAACATTTTAGCATCGCATAATAAAATAAAGCTGAAATACAATTAAACTACAGAGTTTACAACAACTATAGTCTGGAATTGCTAATAGTGGTATGAGTGGGAATTTGATGATAACATACAGGAAGTCAGTTCTATATTTAAAATGCTGGGTGAATAAAAAAGCTCCCTCCTCTTTATTTCAAAACACTCACTTGAATGTATTTCATGAAAACATCTTTTAAGGCACTTGTGTTATTATAATGTAGATATATAAACCATATTGATAAAGGCTTAAAAGTAATTAATTTACTACAGTGTGTAATGGTACATTGAGCTATGACATTTCAATAAAAGATTTGTAATGCACATCCATTTTTAGCGATTATCAAAGTAAAATGTGACATGCGCACAAATATTGAATATATTGTGCCTAGTTTGCACCAGAAAAAAAGCTTCTGATGTATTAAAGCTTACAGTGATTTACAAACAGTATGTTAAATGGATTTAAAAGGATTTGAAACCCACACTGCCACAATAAGACTTTTATCATGGCCTGTGGTGCTTTAGTGGTCAGGTAAAGATTATGGCCAAAGAGATAAGCAGTTACTTGTGCTGACACTGAGATGACATTGAAATATGTATCCGAAATTGTCATGTTGGTTTTGAGTTTTTTAGCTTTTTTTTGGTTATATATGCCATTAATTTTCATTTGCATTCCTACTGTAATTTTACTTGCATGGACAGTTTCTTTTAAGTTTTCATCTAGGCAGTGGTTACATCAGCTGTTATATTAGTGGTTTAATCTTTTATCCAAATCTTGAATCCTGTTACTGCTAAACTGCCATGGCTGGGCCCTAATGTAAGTTGCTTCAGGTAAAAGTGTCTGCTTAATGAGTACATTTTAATATACTATTCTATCTATAGGTTTCCAGACACGATGCTGAACGAGCGTTACGTATCAAGTCCAGCTCGTCACCTCCACCACGTGCCTCCTCCAAGATCCACCCCTCCACCACCCATACGACGGCCACGGTGATCATATGTTAGACATGACTTATGCTTGATATTGTCACTTTTGCCAAGCATATGGAACTTAAAAGTTGTAAAATACTTTTCATAATAAAGGATAAAGGCTGCCATCTGGTGGCCAGGAGTTGTTATTGGACAGCTAGAGGACTGCTGCACTGAAAGACCTTGGTTGTGATGCTTGAAAATGCCTTGGTGTTACTTTTGACTTTTGTTGTTGTTGGTGTTCTTATTGTTATGGTTGTTATTCTTTAGTAGCACATATTATACCTGAAATCACAATATTGTAAACTCAACAGTAATTACTAATTGATTTAAACATGTTGTTGTTCAATTGATTACTGGTTTTGCTTTGGTTAAATCATCATTCATATCGCAGCGTCTTTAGTAAACTAGAACCTTTAGATGATTTACAGTTTTATAAGCAGTATGTAATGTTTTAATCAAGGTAATTCAAAGCATTTATCACAACATAAAATCTACTTTATTCTTTTCTTTTATAAGCTCTATAATAACCTTTTACTTCTAACCAGAAGTGTTTATGTCTCCAAGACATATGAACTAAAAAGGAAACTAAAGATGAAATGAAATGACACTGATGATTGTTTAAAAAAAAAAAGCTGGTGTAGCATTACTGGCATCGTTCAAAATAACTGAAGATAGCTTTATGCTTAAAGGTTTTTATTTCTGAAAAAGAAATATTGTGAAAGCTGTATGAAGCAGAAAAGCACCCCAGTCAAATTATTTTCTTACAAAATAAATTTGTATGCAATGTATGCTCTCTTTGACAGTTCCTTACAGGTTCTTCAAACAGTCAACGCTAAAGGAAATTTATTCTGAATGCTTCATGATATATAGAAACTTAAAGGATTACCCCAGGGGTGCCTGGTGAATTACAGTGAAAATCTGTCTGCTTCTGCAATCCAGTTATAACTGGGTTATGGCTGGATCTTCAAGCAGGATGACAAACTAAAGGCTGAAATCCATATCAAAACAAAAGTGGTGCAATAGCCTGAATTAAGGCCTTTATTACCAGGCCTTTACTGTGGAAAAAATTGTGGGGTTGGCTAAAGAAATACACAAGAGTTCCAAATCTTCTTTAAAAAAGTCATATGTTCATACATACAGTCAGAAACAGCTAAGAGCATTTATCTATTCGAAGAACCTTCTTCTTCTTCTTCTTCTTCTTCTTCTTTCGGCTTCTCCCATTAGGGGTCGCCACAGTGGATCATCCGTCTCCATCTCCCTAATTCTTAAAAATCAGTACCAGCACACTCCTTCTTCAATCCTCAGGCATCCTCTCATCTTCCAGAATCTTATTAAACAATCTGGTTAAAAACTCAACTCCATCTCTCCAAAACATCTCCACGCTTCTTCTGGTATGTCATCTGGTCCAACAGACTTTCCACTCTTCATCCTCCTAATCGCTGCTCTTACTTTCTCCTCACTAATCCTACCCACTTCCTGCTTCACCATCTTCACATCATCCAAAATTCTTTAATTTTCCTCATTTATATGTCAGAAAAGCAGGTGGGACAGGGTGCACGATGCAAGGCCAGATTATTTTGTCACTGAATGCGCGTGACTGGTTGGGTGAATGGGAGGGAAAGACCCAAATGCAGGTTACAACCAGGTGTATGATGAAAACAGTTTTTAATGAAGAGCAATAAGATCAAAAATTGCTGACAAGCAGAGCAATGGGAGCTAAGCAAAAACAGTCTTATAACCAGTCCAAAATCCGAAGCCAGAACAGAGTCCAAAAAATCAGTCCTTAAACAGAACAGTCAGACCGTGCAAAGCAGGGAGAACCAAAACCAAAATCCAAAGAAGTCCAATCGGTACAAATCCTTTTCTCCTTCCTAAGTGTCCAATTTCTCATACTATCTATTTCAAAAAACTTTTAGGCCTCTTTAAAATTATTTTAGAATCATATTAGTTATGCTTTGCTAAAAAATCACTGTACCACACACATACAAGAGAGTCGGCCTGGCACACCTGGTCTTCACTGCTGAATTGTCTAGAGTTGTAGTAGTTTCATCAGTGAAACACTAAGGAAGGAGAGGGCAAAGCCTATTTGGACCACACCTGGTCTGAGGTGTTACACACTAAAGGAAATCAAGAGTTTCTCAAGGGAGTTCTCTTTAATTGGACACCACTCGATGCAGCAGGGGGTATTTCAAGATGAACAGCCTAAAGATCCATAAAGTTGCTGAGCAACTTAAGAGCTATGAAAATGGATTTGGACTGTAATTTATACACGCAGTCTGCTACAATGGCTTAAGACTACAGTTGGGATGAAAATTTCACTGAACAGTACACATCAACAGTGATGGAACTACAGTATGATGAATGGACATTTGGTGTCTCCAAGATGAGGATCGGTTTCAATTCAATTCAATTCAATTCATTTTTATTTGTATAGCGCTTTTAACAATGAACATTGTCTCAAAGCAGCTTTACACAGATAATGTGGTGATTAAACATAAATATGTTCTTTGTAAGTATGTTTGTCCCTGATGAGCAACTGTGGCAAGGAAAAACTCCCCGAGATGGCATAAGGAAGAAACCTTGAGAGGAACCAGACTCAAGAGGGAACCCATCCTCATCTGGGTTGCACCAAATGTCCATTTGAAGCAGATATACAATGTTGTGGGGTACAGTGATGATGATCAGAAGCAAACTGCACTCCCGAGTCAGTGCAGCAGACCGCCGACACCGACTACAGTCCAATCCGTCCTCAAAGCACCCGTTCTACTCCGAATTAAGAGACCGTCCCGAGCTGCACAGAAGTGTGAAGATCCAAGGAGGAGAGGGGCAGGAACACTGGTCACTGGAGCCTCAGGAGCATGTTTAACTCGACCGAGAGAGAGAGAGAGAGAGAGAGAGAGAGAGAGAGAGAGAGAGAGAGGGTGACGGAAGAGAAGGATATGGATTATTAAGTGTAACTATTGGTGTATGAAAGTTAATGTCACTGTGCAGTTTGGACTCCGGCAAGACTCGCTATGGCAGCATAACTAAAAGGGAGAACCAGAAGGTAACACAGACATGAGGGATCTCTGGGATAAGAGACGACCCACCACACCACCGTCAACAAACCTGAGTGAACGTGTGAATGTGAGGGGCGACAGCATACAAATATACCAGTTCACCAAACACTCTATATCCATGTTCCTCCAGATCTGTGCCTTTACCTAAGAAATCTACTGATAAAAGGCTTGACTAAATAAATACGTTTTCAACCTCGACTTGAACACTGAGACTGTGTCTGAGTCCCGAACACTGATTGGAAGGCTGTTCCATAACTGTGGGGCTTTATAAGAGAAAGATCTGCCCCCTGCTGTAGTCTTCATTATTTGAGGAACCAACAGATAGCCAGCACCTTTTGATCTAAGTAGGCGTGGAGGATCATACTGGTACAGAAGTTCACTCAGATACTGCGGTGCGAAACCGTTAAGTGCTTTATCGTCAGTAGTAATATTTTATAGTCAATGCGAGATTTGATTGGGAGCCAGTGTAGACTGATTAAAACAGGGGTGATGTGGTCGTATTTCCTAGATCTAGTGAGGACCCTTGCTGCTGCATTCTGGACTAACTGAAGCTTATTTATGCACTTACCGCACACCCAGACAGTAAAGCGTTACAGTAGTCTAATCTAGAAGTAACAAAAGCATGAACCAGTTTTTCTGCATCCTGTAACGACATCATATTTCTAATCTTAGCAATATTTCTAAGGTGAAAGAAGGCGATTCTGGTGATGTTATTCACGTGAGACTCAAAGGAAAGACTCGGGTCAATAATCACACCAAGGTCTTTGACAGCCGTACATGCTGAAACAGAAACACTATCCAGAGATGCTACGTAATCGGAAAGTTTACTTCTAGCTGCATGTGGTCCTAGTAAAAGTACTTCCGTCTTATCTGAGTTTCCCTTCTGAGTCTGATTCCTCTCAAAGTTTCTTTCCTCATACCATCTGAGGAAGTTTTTCTTAGCATTGTCACCACTGGCTCGCTCATTACGAATAAACTTATAGGCACTAAAATAAAGTCAGATTTTATAACTTACTTATCTCTGAAAAGATGCTTTGGGACAATGAACATTGTTAGAAGTGCTATACAAACAAAACTGGGTTGATATCAACCAAGAGGCAACCCACGTGGACACAGAAAGATGTCCAGATACTGCACACTTGTTAACTTAACCACTGGACCTAAAACCGTTCTAACAAACTCTGAGTGATTATTCATCACTTGGCCTAACTGAAGTATTGTTGCAGCAGTGTTGTTTTTTTTTTTTTTCTGCGGGTGGATCCACGTGCTTGATTTTGCGCTAGTCTCCGCCCCCTCGCGCCCCGCCCACCCCAGCTCCGGACAGTCAGAGAGTGACCACAGGGAGTTTTATGCTAATGAGCGCGGGGCCAAAGCTGCTGGCGCACGAGCACGAGGACTCATTCTAAACTGCGTCGTCACCACGGAAACCTGGACTGCTTTCGCGTGAACAAGGTAAGTCTCGAGCGCGCGCGCAAAAAGACCCGTATGGTCCTGTTTACTGACCGTGCAAGTGCACCATACGGGCTGTAAAGTAAGTGGAGCGCTGGGCAATGACGTGCAATACAGTAGTGCAGCTAGTGAGAAGACATTTGGGATTTGAGTCTCCAGGCTGCTGTGTCCTCTGCGGTCAAATGTGCGGCGCTGGCAAAAGTGAGTTGCTCGAGCGCGGCGTACTGAAAAGCCTTACACGCAGCAATGCGGGAGAAATCGCGATGCTCGACTCTTTCACTTGGTTTTCCATCGTACCTCAAGGTGAAGATGCGAGTGGTGCAAGCTCGAGCGTGAAACTATCATCAGGACCGTGCGTGGGTGTGCACGAGCGTGAGTGCGTGTGGAGTGTAGAATGAATGGCCGGCGTCAAAAGGATTTGTCATTAGTATTCTAATAGTATTCGCCCTAAAAAATGAACCGAGCAGCTAGAAAAAGATCCTGAGCTCATTATTTAGTTTGATCCATTAAGCAGAGTTTTATTGCTCTGGGGAAGCCTTTGATCATGTGATCCAGTGCATGTTATGGATAAGCAAAAAAAAAAGTGCACACTTCTGCAAAAAAAAAAAAGAAGCCTACACTTGATGTTGATGCAGACATTAAATCTATAGATTTGAAGTTTTCTTTTTGTAGCAGTTGAGCTGCTCTAATGGCATGCAGATAATGCGGTATTGGATTAGAAGAACATCCAGACCAGCATGCTCTTATAAGGGCAGCTCGATCTGCTGGGGTGCCATCTGTACTAAATATTTTTTTTCCAAAGACTCATTAGACAAGGCATGAGCTGTGGAAAAGTTAGACAAAATTTTAATATGAATGAACTCGACCATGGCAGGGTTCACACTGTTCTTTTTAATCAATGTGGCCTCATCACTCCTTCTTTTAAATAAATAATGTGTGGACTGGATTACTGTTGTACATTTGGGATTACACTGCCGAGCACTTAGAAGATAGCAAGACTCATTTCATTCATTCATTCATCCATTCATTTGTTCATTCATTTATTTATTCATTCTATCATATTGCACTGGTCAGGTTTGTGGTTGATCAAGTGCCTATCACAGAAACACTGGAGGTGAGGCAGGAATATATCCTGGATAGTATGCTGGTCTATAATCGTGCACACACTCACTTATTGGGACTATTAAGTGTCACAAGTCCACCTGCATGCTTTTAGGATGAAGGAGGAAACCCACTTAGAGCCCAGGAGAACACGTGAAACTCACATTCGCACACATACAAAGTAACCTGAGCTTAGGATCAAACTGGGGAACCTGGAGCTGTGAGCCATTGAGCTGCACCATAAAACCACCATGATCTAAGCCCTCACTAAATATTTTATTGTGTGCTGATAAATTTAAGGACTTCCTGAACAGGGATGACAGGGAGGGGAATTTCATTTACGATTTATTTATTTATTTATTTATTTATTTTTACAAAAAAAGGTTTATTTGAGGTTAAACATTTTGCTGAAGTTCACCGCTTTGCGTTGAAATGATTTAGTAATCCAGTTTGGAAATAAAGTAAGTTAGAAATAAGTTTACATAATAAACAGTAAACAATATTATGCTGTTTTATGCAACCAGTAAGTGGAAGAAGGGTTTATGGTGCTGCCCATTTGCATAGTATCTAGATGAAAGTATAAAATATTTTTTCCAGGGTGAATGATGCAGGTGTTAAACAGTTTATGGGTGTTGTGAAGAATCCCTTCATTCTTGTAATCCAACCGATAATAACATTTCAAGACATAGTACAAACAAAAGATGTAGTAATGTAATTGCAGTGTTGTGGTTTGATTATTTCACTCAGGCCTTATAAATAGCAGTATCCCAACTTGTGGCTCGTAGGAAAAAGAATTTGTGGGAGATGCTGTAAAGCAAAAAGGTAAAAAAGAAAGTAAGGTCAGAGGTGAAAGGCAAACTGCCTGTGGTGAAGTTGAGTATCACTTCAGCATTTTGAAGCTTTTTGCTTCTGCATATTAAACATGCAAACTGAGCAGTGTTTCAGACATGATGCCTTGTAAGGTCACATCTTAAGACCGTTGTTTTTAGGCGCCTTGTGTACTTAAAGGATATTTTGAGGAAATATTTCAGGAAGGATGTTAGATTACTTTAAAGGAAATGCGTCTCATTTTGGATGTAATACAAGTGACCTGAAATTCCCAGAGGTGGTCCAGTCAGTCAGTGAAATGAGAGATGCAGGAGTTTTCTGTTCAGCTGTAAAAGAGGCATCAAACAAACGATGGCTGTGGAAATGGGATTTTCAGCAAAATGCTTAATGAATTTCGTCTAGCTATTTAAAGGTAGGTGCAGTATCCCAAAAGATCTGTTTATCTATTGTGTAACAACCTTGTATTCATGCTGTAGATTTTTCTTGTTTGTTCTTGTGTTGCAATACCATTAAAGGGCCACTGTAATATAATACTTTTAGAAAATTATTTTAAAAAGAGAAATAATAATTGAGTGATGTTCTAACAATTGATATTTTTAACAGTGACTTATAATGGGGGCGACACAGTGTAACAGTTGGTAGTGTTGCCACCTCAGAGCTCCAGGTTTGGTGGATCAATCCTGAGCTCAGATTACTGTCTGTGTGGAGTTGGCACGTCTGATATGTCTGAGATGTTCTCTGAAGTTCTCTGTTTCCCAAAAAAACACGGATGGGTTTTAAAATTGGTTGAATGTATGAATGTGTGTGCATGGTGACCAATTATGTGTGTACTCAACTCAAATAAGCACTATTAAAAAGCATGGTGAGCAGAACTGCATCTCTTGAAGATCACCATGATGAACCTTGAAGTGGATGGGCTACAACAAAAAAGACCACATCAAGTTTCACTCGTGACAGGCAAGACCAGGACTCTGAGATAACAGTGGTTGGTTACCTGGATAATTATATGAATGAGCAGGAATACAGCTGGTTGTAATATAGTGCTTCATTTTATTAGAATCACATTTATGTTTGGCGGAAAGCTTTCATGTAGGAGTGTTTCTTTAGAATAAAAATATTTAGAGGTCTGGGTTTTCTCCTAAAATACCGTATGTGCATGCATTTATACACATTATTAAATAGATAAATCAACTATACTAAATTATGACATTCGGGTAAAATTCCAATGCTAGACTATTGGGATTACAGTGTCCCTAGGCTGATGAATAATTTCTGTTGACTGTTAAATTTTTTATAACTTGTATAGAGTCAAGTTACTTGTGTTTAGTGCAGTGAGTTGAAACACAGGCACAATGATTTGTCTTCAACAAATTACAGACCTTTGGAAATGCTTTTGATTTGTGTTATAGATTAGGGTGTATGTCTGAACAATACTAAAGATGACTTTTTTTTTTTAATAAAGACTGGAGGTGTAGTAATTTTGTCACGATTCCAGAATTTTTAAAATATTATTTTTGCGCTGATATTGTAATATGATATATTCTTACTTCACTCCTAAATACAACACTTTGTGTATACAGTATATACTATCAATGGATATTATTATTCATCTTTTAATACATTTCTAAAATGATTAAATCTTTATTTTTTTTTATGGTGAATACATTTTTAGTAGGCCAAAATGACACATTCCCACCACAATTAGAGTAATTGATGTAAGAAATAGTTTCACAATAGTTTCACAAAAATAATACACAATTAAATGTACATTTGTGTACCTTTTTGTGAAACTATCGGGAAGTATTGTAATAAATGAGCTTTAAGTTTGACAGCATAATCCATATTTAAGATTGACATACCTAATGCACATTGTATGATTTGAAGACAAATTCAAGAAGCTGTCATAGGATGCAAATATTTTTCTGAAACTAACAGGATTTTCATAAATGCCATATTTCAGCTCTTTTGTGAGTTTTTTTGGAAATAAATTCAGCCTTATTCAGGTTGATAGATGGGGCCAATTGTTGTCGTAACCAATATGTAGAATTGCGATTGTTCAGCTAATGGCATGCATGTTTCACTATACCAGCATTGAAATGATTGAGGACCCTTTTCCAGATGTGGAATCAGCCATGAACATGTGATTGGATCTCTCCGTATTTGATTACCTCAGATTGCCTAGCAACCTTGTGCCCACTGTCTTCCCACTCAACCTCCTTCACCAATATTGGCTGCACCACGTGTGATAGTTGGGCTCGGTGTGTTTGTTTGTGTGTGTGTGTGTGTGTGTGTGTGTGTGTGTGTCTAGGTTTAAAAGGTTTATGTGTGCACAGCACCATGCTGATAAATTAAGATAAACAAGGTGATGAACAAACAATTTACGGCTCCATTAGATTGCGCTGACAGATTTCTCTTTTCACTTCTTGCTTGCGTGGCAGCTTGTTTTGCAGCTGGCATGATGAGGGCGAGAGAACGGTCTAAAGAGACCTCCCCTTAAAGATGCAAATCATTTTGACAATATACAAGCTTAGCCACGGATGTGAAACTCTGTGATCACAAGACAATATAGATATATAATACCGTACAATACATTACACATGATTGAATTGCAGTAGGCAGGTTAATAACAGCAATAAACAAGTATGGCCCTGCTGGCTATGTATGTGTGCACATATCTGACACATTCGTGTGTTATCATTCTTTAAAGGCTCCCATCATTACTCAACAGTGAAACCTGGAATTTTCTGTCATAGTGTTATGCTGGCCTCCATTATGGAAACACTTGAAATGGCTGGATTATCAGAGAGCTGTTTTTAGGTGTGCCGGAACAGTCCGCATCCCCCGAGCAAATTATTAGACTTCAGTCACATAACTGACGGATCTGAAACAGTTGTCACAGTCTGCGTTCCATGAATAAGTAGCTGCATATTCCTTATGAGTGTGTGAGCTTTGATAGCAAAATTATGCCTTATAACTCACTGACGAAATAAATGGTACTGGTTTAATTGGATTATAATCAGGAAAGATGTTGTCAAGTGTGAAATGGAGTAAGCTAAAGGAGCTTTTTGCCCTTAATTTGAGTTTAGCTCAAGCTCAATTAGTCTCGTTTACAAGACAGCTAATATTTCTAGCACATTTGTGTAAACAATTATCACCACAGTGTAGCAGTCATCAGTCAGGGTGCAAAAATATTTATAGACTGTGACATGCTTGGTGTAAATCCCCCTTGATAACACAAAGCATAAGACCCAGGAGATAGCACTATAAAACACAGTTTATACATATGATCACTTATGTATAAGTTAGCAATACATATGTTGTTACTGTACTACAGAGTAAAGAGTAAGCTATGTGGCAATTTTTATTTTTAAAGTATCCATAAGCTTGAAATAACACATTCATTTACTAATACTTTTAAGCAAAATGATTTGTTCATTGTTGAAAGATTGGTCTAAGGGTGAAGCATTGTCTATTGCAGCATTGTTATTAAAAGAATAAATACAGATTAATTTATATAATATATAAGTCCCTTTTTTGCTAAAATTTTATTCAAATGTGTACAATAATAACCAGAATTTTTCCAACCATTTATTCTTGAGCTCTAAACAGAAACAACACGTTTGCTCCAAGTTAGCATTGTTAGCTTCTAACCGGCAGGCAGTGATTTCTAACAAAATAAAATTCATGGAGCACAGTACCCTTTGCTATATGCTTCACAAACCACTAAGAGTCCCTGGACCCCACTTTAAGATTCAATGACATTTTTTTTTTATGTGGAGGCCCCAGGGCAAATATTTTATTAAAATACCTTTTGGTGGGTTTAAATCGTAAATAAAGCTTGGTGAGATTCAAAACAGTATTTTAATAACTTGCGTGACTGCAGAAATAGTTTGATTTATTTAATTTACATTGTTTTAGTGTTTGGTTATAGTCATTTAATACTCATTCTGACTAAAGTTGGTGACTTGCATCATCTAAATGTGTGCTTTAAGTTCTGTCAGGTTAGTTTAAGTTAACTAGCTGGCTAAGTTTAGCAGTAGAGTTCATGAACATTTACAATAATATGACTTGCCAGGAAATGTAAATACTACCGTACTTAAAATGTATATAGAATCCCCAAATTCTCAAAATATGCTAAAATATCGGAGAATATAGGAAATATAAGACAATGTTTTTATTCTTTATAGGAGGAAAAGTTGGTCTTTTAATAAAGATAAGATGACAAAAAGAAGAAGGGAAATGTGAATAAAGAATGATACAACGGTTATAGATCATATTTTTCATTTCACATTTCATCACAGACATGGCAACAGAGGACACTCATGCTTTATCAGACATAACATACCAAGTTTTGGCTCGATTTCTTTTAAACAAAAGTAATATCAAACATCACCATGGCCCTGATCATGATCAAGCATTTACTGAAGATGAATGGATTGAA
Organism: Silurus meridionalis; assembly: GCF_014805685.1. Lineage (NCBI taxonomy): Eukaryota > Metazoa > Chordata > Actinopteri > Siluriformes > Siluridae > Silurus > Silurus meridionalis. The sequence goes on along the minus strand of NC_060885.1, from coordinate 11,010,625 downwards.
TTAAAAAATACAGGAACAAACATTTCTTCTTTAGGCTGCTGTTCACTTATTAGTGTCCTGTCTAATTGCATTTATGTCATCTACATGACTGTAGTAAATAGAAAAATAGACAGATTCATTTGCATTTATTTTTGTTATTTAAAATGATGAAATTATTCTGTCTGGTGTAAAACCAGCGGTCTTGCAGTTATGTAACCTACTGTATAAATGCAATATCTTTTACACTCATATCCAGTATGTTCTCCATTACTAAATTAGTTTGAAGTTGTTAAGGATTGCAGTCAGTGAACTGTAAATGAAGAGTCAGGCGCATAGTGACTCACTAATGAAAATTAGAAACGCAGCTCAGAGCTCCGTTACTGTGGGCTATGCTTGGTGTGATTGTGGCTCTCTGGATTTCTGGAATGACCACATAACAGACCACACTGTTGGGCTGTTTATCAGGCCAATAATGTGACACTGCGCATGCTCGGTGTCCTCTCTGCTCTGAGAGCACTTGTTGTCCTCAGCACATTTATGCCAGGAACCTTTGACTCATTTTTATAATACTGTTCACTTTCCAGACCATTCACACACAATGAACTACATGTTTCTGGCATTAAATGGCACATGTGGCAGTGTTTCTGTTCTCTATTTGTGTTCCTGATCAGCCATGTTTGGGTATTATTGCTGGTTGATTGCTTTGAGTCCTCAACTCAGCAACAATCTTAATGGTTTGCTTTGGTCAGTGAAAGTTCAGCAGTGGTCAGACATGTGACTAATGACGCTAAAAAAAGTCTGCTTTAATTAAGACCTGTTTGAACTGGTGAACATGTCATGAGATGTAAATCATAGGATGGCTTGTATTTTACAGGATCTAAAGTAATAAACAGATTTGTCAGTAAAACCCAGCAGGTTCGGTATGAAACAACTAAGCTGTTTGGTATCATTCCTTTCACTGACAGTGATTACAGTGTTCTAAAATAAGACATCCATGGATCCAGTCCTGCTGAGTAAAAGACACGAGTCGCATACATTTCCTTTTACGCCGCTTTGTTTAAACCTGCAGCTCGGAGAGAATGGAAGAACCGAAGTGGGGGGAGTGTTGTCAGTCCAGGCTTCAGGCCAGCGTGTCTGTTGAAGATGTTTACCATACTGATGGGGTCTTCTCAATTAAAGAGGGCCGGCTGTTGCTCTCAAGCTCTCTTTTCCAGCCATGTTTGGAGCTGATTGCAGTGTTCCTCACTAACCCTATTCTATCTGTGCCCCCTCTGCCATTTTGTTGGAGACAAAAGTCAAACTTGATTACGTAACTCGTTTTCGACTTTTTCTCTGAGTACACCAGACGCCTTGTTCAGCGCTTTTGTATACTCATGCTGCAGTTTTACAATGATGTCATACTGGGAGACTCCAGAGTGATATAGTAAATTTCAGTCTGCTCATTTTTTCCTACAGTGGAAGAGACAACAGCTAGAGGTGTATAAGATGTGCTCCAGCTGTGTTCTGGAACGTTCTGGATTAACATGTAGTTCATTTTAAATGTTTCATAACAGATATAAATGTTATATATAAAAATAAAATCATACTTCAGATGTTCATACGAAAGTGAATTTGATCAGGTTTTATCATTTGCAAAAGGTTAATGTTAGCATACATATTAGCAAACTGAATGCTGTTTACAGATTGTAATGTGATTTTCAGACACCAAAATCTGATTATTGTCCGATTTTTTTTCCCTCAAAATACTCACTTGCTATTTCTAAATCTTTTACTTATCATATGACATCACTGGATTTCTACTTGTGACATGCCTATTTGGAATATACAGCTGTTATATCTCAGCTGTTCTGAGAATTGAAATCTGACTAACTGACTTTAATGAGCTTGTGGCAAATACAGTATGACAAACTCTACTGCTAGCAATACCTAACAAAATATTTCTTAAGCTGGTGTTGACCAAGAAAAAAAACTATGTACCCCCTTCCTCCATTTATTTGGCCCTATTGCTAGTAAAAAAAAAGGCCCTTACGAAATAGTGGGCTGTCTGCCTGATGAAAGTTTTAATACTTAGTAAGTATGAGATATTTGTTATCTCACTATTATCTCACTAGAGTCCATGCCCTCACACAGGTGCCTGGTATGTTGGACAGGGCAAGGAGTGGGTGACACATTTTAAGTAGGTGCCACATTCCCAGGTGGTTACTAGTGAGAGGACTGTCTTGCCAGGAATGGTGTTGAAACAAAAGCTGCTTGGCCAGGATTATGGAAAAGCGAATTGTCCACAGTCATCAGCCCTCACATCTGACTCCTCAAACTAGAGATCTATCCAAACCCAAGTCACTGCCATGCTTTATAATGTTGTGCTAAAGTTAACACAGTCAACAGACAGGTGGTGATAGTGCATTGGAACGCAGGCACCTAGAGAAAAAAATTCACACTACATGAGCACGAACACTTTGCTCGATTTGTACTTTAAACCTTTAATCCACCAGCACCTGTCAGTGAATATAGAAGTTATTATCTAATTTTTGTAACCATTACCATTTATTTACCTGTAATTACTTAATAATAGGCTTTCAGATGAACAATAACTGAACAATAAGCTGGACAATTATGGGGTAAACGGAGATGCTGAATGTGCTTGGGGAAGATGTCTATTTATAGAGAAAATCTGAGAATGTATTGTATGCTGGCCAGGGTCTTATCATTATAATCGCAATAGAATCTGAAGTGTTTGTGTGGCTTTATTATATTGAAAAGGTTCTAATAGACACTTTTTTGATGGATGGCTCCACTAGGCTAAATTAGTTTTGGTAATTGTGTGGCTATTCCCAATATGGCTGCCTCAGAATTACACTTGTGTTTGGATGTGACATTAAATCTCATTAACGATTTTATTTAACAAACAGTGTGTTGATCAATGCAAAGAATGTTCTTGTACATTCACAAAATTTAGTTGTCTGGGTCCTTAGGGTGGTCTCATTAGTAATGTTCAGTGTTCCCGCACTTTTATTCAAAACCATTTCAAGAAGCTTCTTCAGGGGTGTCTGGGTAGTTTGTATATATATCTTTAGTGTAAAACCCAACCATAGGTGTTAGCTGGATAGATATTTTAGCAATAGATTCATGCCAAATGTTTTCACACAATGCTGTGGCAATATATTGTTTTTCCTGGTGTGATCTCTTTACTCTCCCTTCACAGGGCTCTCCAGCAGGGGGCACAGTGGGGTTTGATGCAGCTCCCGGTAAGCCTTTTTGCATCCCTCCATATCCTTGTGATGCCAGGTAGTATCTGAAATACATATTGGTGGTGGATTGGTTCTGGTTAAATATATCTACAATAGAAATATGCACAGGTCTCCTTTGTTAATTGACGCTATCGTAGTATAAACAAGAATTTAGTAAAATTTCACTAAAAACTCCATGAGAAAAATGTTTGCCCAAACTTTATAAAAAGCCATTTCACAAATCATCATATCAGTCAGATGGCTTCTTTTTGAAAGTAGGCGGATATTGGTCGAGTTTATTGGCCAAACATATCAGACAGTCTTAACAGTTCCTGATTTTCAAAAGTAGGGTCTAGGGTTACCCTTAATATATAAAAATAGCTCCTTTTATATATATTTCCAGAATAAAATGAGTTTACAGGTTGCATCTGAAGCAGGTTGCATATGAAAAGACTGAAGAATGCTCAGTGGTTCTGTATTGTTTATAGTGTTTGTTATTTAGCCAAATAAGCAGCTTCTTCTGTATTATAAATGCACATATAATATTTAAGTAACAATATTGTATTTAAAAAGTAAAAAAAAGATGCTTCACAATTATGATGTTTGTCTGACAAATAGTGGCATCCCAGTTTTCCCTTAATGGTTATTTTTATACACATCCAGCATTGTGTTTAAACAGCAGCATTGTGATACACCCATATTTTCCGGCAGCCGGTTGATTTCTTGCTTTAGTCAGTGAGCAAACACACATTGACACTCTCTTTGCTTCCCCCTCAGACTACTGTATTGTTGAGATGGTCTTTGTCTCATTTCCTCCCTGCTGTTTCCTTTACCTCATCCATCTCACTTTTATCCCCATGCACATAAATATCCAAACCAAATTTCTGGTTTTTACCATTGCTTGTCCTTGGCTTCAGTTCTTTAAACTATAGAGAATGGAGTGCACAATCATGCCTTATCCATTCCTGTCCCAGAAAATATTTTTATTTTATATCCCATAAATAGTAAGCCTGAAATACTCTAAAGAAGAAACACCTTAAGATACCTGTGTCATATCAGTAATAGTTTAATGGGTGTGAATCAAAATCAGTGTGTAATGTCAGAAACTTCCTCACATTCAGTGGACTTGATAAAGCTCTAAAATACTGAAACAGCATTTCATCTTTTTCTTTTACTGCTACACATCCATCTAATATTGTAATCCACCTGCCAAAATTGAAAAAGACCACACTATAAATTAGCATTCCTGAATACAATGAGAAATATGTACCTTCTCACTTATTTTATTTATAATTTATTTTAGATTTTTTATTTTTTATAGGAGCACATCCACTCATTAACAGTCCACGTAGTGTTGCTGCAGTTCGGATCACTCCTCTGAGGACCATGAAGAGCTCTCCAGATCTGATGCCCACTGGTGAGACGACCTTTACACATAACAAACACAGGCTACGTAATTAAAGTTTATCTCTGAAGTCAAGGTCAGATAAGCGTAACACAACACCGGTTGAGTGGAGCAGATAATGTACAAGCTTTGCTAAGTGCTGACAACGTGTGCCTAAAATTATTCTGATCCTGGTCTGTGAAAACAATTACCCTAGAATTTAATAAGGATTTTATTTTAATAAGGATATTTAATCACCACTTACATCTATATAATTTTTGTCACCCTTCATACACATGTAAAAATTTATATACAAATTGAAATATAAGCTTACAACCCAGCCATTAGTTTTGCAAAAGCTTAGACTCTTAGTGCCAGTCCCAAGCCCAGATAACCTTAGTAGTGTTGAGTTAGGAAGGGCATCCAGCGTAAACATGTGCCAAAATAAAATATGTGGATCACAAACCTAAATTCCATACTGGATCAGTCAAGCCCCGGTTACCATCGACTGCCACAGGTTTTGTTAGCCAACAGAGTCCTCTGTGATGGGAGCACCAAAAAAAGAAGAAGAAATATTGCCACCCAAAAACAAGTTTTATGGTAATACAATGTATTTTCGAACAAAAGTACTAGAGCTTGTACATTTTAAAGTAGTAATTGTTTGTTTGTTTGCTTATGAGACTTTTACAATTATTAACATTTATGGAAACACTTGAAGCTTGGACCAATTCTCTACACAGAACATTTCAAGCATCTCCAAATTCTCTATATGTGATCGGTCGTGCGACCTTCCCTCTAAGATTCAGACTATAGTGTACAGAAATGTTTGAATTGAGTGATTTAGATGTTTGAATTGAGTGATTTAGGAATTTAGGGGCTCGACTGATCCAGTATGGAATTTAGGTTGGTGAGCCACATATTTTATTTTGGCACATGTTTACACTAGATGCCCTTCCTAACTCAACACTACTAAGGTTATGACCACTGTACAATGCAGAATGTACTGTATGTTTCACAGCCATTCATATGTTGATTATTTGTTTGACTCTACTTTTTGATCAATATCGTTTGGAAAGGCTGTGTTTGGTATAATTTTAGACAATGAAAATTTGCTAAGATGGCTGCCAATTGTCCTGAAATGTATTGCGTGCAACACTAAAGCATTATAATATTTTGCTGTTTATTACATGTTATTAAAAGCTATAAACAGGCACACAAACTAAATGTGGATCTTGTCACAATGTATGCATTCATATGTTATTACCAAAAGCACAATTCTCTTTGTTTGTTTTGTTTTATTACTTATTCTGTCTGCATCTGAAGAGTTGGATCCAAGTCGTGTGTGTAAGGGCAAGGGAGCTGTTACTCTGAGAGCAACATTAGTGCACGTCGAAGATGGAGACTGTATCACCCAGGAACAGGTTGTGAATCCAGCCAAGAGTGAGTGAAAAGTTGCTGCTCACATTGTAGCATTACCTCATGTGAAAAAGTGTGTTTGTATTTGTAAGTGCTGATCATATCAGTCCAGTCCAAAAATTTTGTAATTTAATTATTTATGTTTCAGTGAGCACTCAAAAAGTGTTTTGATACGGAACACACACATCGGTGACTGACTGCCAACTTGGTTGCTCAGCAGCCCAAATAACTTTCCATGAGCCCCCATATATACTGGGGTGTATCAAAGAGAGCTTTTGTCTAAACTCCCACATGAGGCTGAGAATACAGTGCAGTATGTTTATTGGCTATCAGAGTATTAGAAACTATGCTGGCTTTCTTCCAGGACATGGGTGAGATGCTTTAATTGTTGTGCTGGAATAAAAAGGCCAGAGAAACAAACACTTCTTACAGTGGAGTCAAAGGCTCCCTTGTTCTAATGACAAAGTTCACAAATTGTGCGGGAATCGCTGTTCTCAGCTGTAGGGAATTAGCATCTGAAGACCTTTTGCTTAGTCCTGACTGGACTGGCGATTCGTTTAATTGAGGATAAACAGCTCTGTCCTGGCATAGTTTTGTGGTTAGCATTGAAAACAAAACAGGGTCAGTGCCAAGCAGAGGCGGCATTGCTTCATGTTTATACCTTGTTAGATTTGAAAAAGGTTTTGGCAGATTTACAGAACTTTTTTAAAACTTTAAACCATCTGAATTGTTTTTAGGTGAATGCCACAGAGCGGTCAATGGAGATGCCACAGAAACGGATTTGGCAGAGAAAAGGCAAAATAGCCCCGGAGCTGATTTAAATTCAGACCAAGTCTTTAAGGCTACAGCACAGGTAAGTCAGCACAACATCACTGTTGTTTAGTTTAATGGTTTAAACTAGGTTTCATTTCAGTTTGTATTTAGTAAATATGGTCTAACATATAAAGATTTGTAACAAATGACCTGACTCAGTTTGTATCAGTGGATATTGGTGACAGGATTTATTATTTTGCTAATATTTAATACATATGCAAATAAAATAATTGATTTAGCAGAGAAACAAGGAGACAAATTAAAACAAATTAATTCACCATCATTATCCTATTGTGGTTTGTAAATAGGACAGCATTGTTTTATTTCCTTATTCTTATTTATTGGTTGTAGGTCGAGTGTCCAATAAGCTTAAGCCTGAGTGATTTCCCATCATCAGACACTGTGCCAACTTTGTGCACACCAAACAGCAGTGAATACCCAACTACTGTTTTTCTGCAGCACGGAACAGGTACACAGACTGTCTGCTCAACCCTAAACCATCTGCCAGAAAAAACCTATGAAGCAAGTGTAAATATAAATATAATGAAGGTAGGGTATGCACCCTGTGTGTATTTCTTTTTCTTTTTTTGTGTACTGACAGGCAATACAGATGCTGTAGAGCAGCAGGACAGAGAGTGTGATCAAGGCTTGAACGAGACTGAGGTCTGTCCTCCACCTGAAGATCCTGAAAGACCCTTCACACAGATGGAGAGCAAAAAAACGATGATAACTGTTTACCCAGCGTCCCCTGTCCCAATGGAGAAGCCCCGAGTCCCAGTACGGGTAGGAATGTCAAATCTCCCAGTAAAAAGCATTTCAGTGCCAGTATGATATTTTAAATGATGTGGAATCAGTACTAGTTTGCATCTGATTATTTCTGATTTATACATTCATAATGACTATGCTGCATTATATCTTACAGAACACAGAGAAGTCTAAAGACTGGTACAAGAACATGTTCAAACAAATCCACAGAGTTCCAGGTAAAGCTTTTTTTTCATAAGCATGAGTGCTGTTTTGTATCGTTCAGTGCATCAGGGTGTAAGAAATTGTGTGTATGAGTCCAGGCTCGCGCTGAACTTCTGTCTGTGTGTGTTTGTGTGTACACATCCTCCTCAGTGTGTGTTTTGTCATCCACCCTATTCAGAAACCGTTGAGGAAAATCCATACCGTCCCACCTACATATTCCCAGAGAGTCATGACAGGCCACTGAAAACCAGAGGTACCATTAACTCATCTCAGTACATACATCTGCTCAATGTAACCCTCTCAACTTTTCCATCACTCTCAGCTTGGCAGGTGCTCACGTCCTTTGTCATCTACCATGCTCTTTCCTTCATTTTCCAAACTTATGTGTAGTTGTAGATTATTTTCTCAACATAAATAATAAGATACTAAAGACAGAAAAGATAAATAAAAAAATCATACTGATAATCTGAGAATACATTTTGGAAACCTCTTTAAGGTAAGCCAGAACCATCTAAAGAACCTGAAAGGAACATTGTTTAATGTTGATTTGTACAGTATTTATTAATGGATTAATGAGTGTAAATGGTTTTATTGTGAATGCAACAAACAACAACTACCTCTATGTTTGCTACTGTTATTATTATTTATTATATATTTATTTATAATATCAGTAATTTTTAGAATTTACTGACAAGTCTTGAGGTGCTAAAGGGGATTTCAAGGGGAACTAAATCCTGTCAATAGAACACGTTTCTCTCTTTTCATTTGGCAGTGTTTTTTTTCCAAAGAAGGCTAAATTAGCGCTTACATCATCTGTAGGCCTAAAGCCTTTTCTGGTTTCTTCTACTTGTAGCTTGATCATCTTTATAGGCCCAATCCATCAAGTCAAATGTTCATAAATTAACATGCGGTTTCCCCTCAACAATTGTGAACAATGCCCTGGTGTCAGTAAAATGATAATACAAGCACCGGTCGATCCATTAATCTTTCAAGGTGAGCTATTATTTCTGAAGAGTTGTCATGATGTCGAGGGTATCATAGTGTATTTAAAAAGCATGGATTGATTCTCGCATCTAGTTTCAGCACTCTAATGCATCTGTAGCTCGTTAGATGGCATTGCTTTTAGAGAAGTGCTCTTTAAAATTATTGAAACGCTCAGTGCAGGACTATTGGATCGGAAATAACTGTTGGCTGTGGATGGCTGAAATCACAAGCAGTGGTGGGTAAGAAGTGCAGAAAGCAATATTTTCTGCGGCCTTTCTGCTCAGTTTGTAACCTGCGTAGTGTCTTAGGTCCAGGATTTAAAGGAGTTTGTTACTAGTTGTGAAACATCACCATCTACTGGTTTGACTTGACCTAAAATTTAAGACCTGGACCTACTGTATTCAAGCATCACAGAATGTTTGCTGCATCTTACAATGAGAAGAAAAAGCATAGAGCATATCTTAAAGTGAGAAGTATTTTTATTTTGCTTTTTTTGTGCATATTTTTAATATTTCTCCAAAGGATTCTCGATAAATTAAATTAATACCGCATCATTGCTAGAAAGAGAAATAAAGTTTGGTTGGTGAAAGTATACAAGAAATACCCGAAGCTACATTTCTTTAAATGCTATTGCACTTTGCTAAAACAGTGTCGTTTTTTAATACATAAATATTGCAGTTGTTGACAAGTTGCTGTGGTACAAGGGGAATGAAACATTTCAGGACATGCTGTTACGTAAGAACTAATCAATGTTGGGGTTTTAAAAGCAATTATTTTATTCTTCAAGCCACATTGCACAGTTATTTATTATTTTATCTTTCTTGCTAAGTTTTATTCCTTGAGCATTTTTTGCATATTTTGATGTGAAATACTTAAAAAATATTTTTTTATCAAACTAACCATGGTTTTAAAAAATATTTGTTTCTCAATTTGTTGAATCACAATCAATTGAATCACAATGTCTTGTCTCTCTTATAGGCCTAATCTTACACTGCTGTTATACATTGTATTCATTTAAAACAAACATTACTATGCAAATGAACAATGATAGATTACATTTCTTCACCAATAAACAGCTAGTAAAGTCCAGACATTGGTTCTTGCTGATCTCTTTTTCAGATGACAGCTCTTCCCACATGGATGACTATGGTAAATGTATAGTATTTTTGTTTATATTTCTAGAGTATAGATTAACTTGTCCAACTATCTTGTCATTGTTTTTGATATATTGTATGATTGATCAATGTTTCTGGTGTACTTTTAGTTGCTGTGTTTTGCCATTTATTGGGGTTTGGTTTGTTATTTAGGTGTATATTGTAAACTTTTTTGGTCTTTGTTGTCCAGGACGAAGTGTTCCTCGGTCTAAAAGTGCTGCTGACATGGGCAGTGAACATTCAAGGCGAAGAGTCTCCATGCCAACACGAACATCTTCTCTACTGCCAGAAAGGTAAGCCTGAGCAGTGTGATTAGGGGTTCAAGCACGTAGTGCAAAAACCCTATTGGATTTGTATTAGGGGTTCAAGCACATAGTGCTGAAGCCCTATTGTTTTTGTAGGGATTTTTATTATTATTATTATTATTATTATTATTATTATTATTATTATTATTATCATCATCATTATTATTACGCCATAAAACTGAATGTTTAGACCAAACTGTATGGCCTAGAGACTTGGCCAGATGTTGGAGCTCAATTTGGGGAGAGGTTGACAAAGTATAAATCCAATTGGCCAAAGGGGGGCGCTACAGTCCAAAAAACATTATTTCACACATATATGGCCATAGCTTGTACACCGTTTTTCTTAGACTCAAAAGTTTAATATTTTTGAAATCCTTGCGTCAAAACTTAGAAAGTTGACGAAAAATACTTATTGACGGATTCACTTTATGAAGTTTAGGTTTTCTGCAAAATTGCGTTATGTTAAAACCTACTTTTGCAAACTAGTCCTAGGGTTTTTGTCCAATCTGAACCAAACCAGTGCAGAAATGTTTCCTGGACAGGGATTATCAATATTAATAAAAAATGTTGAACTTTCGACTCACCGTTGCAAAGGCTCACCAATAATTATATATAAGCAGGTCTATAACTTTGCATCCATTAGTCCCAATTTGATGGGACTAATGGATGCAAAGTTAGAGACCTGCTTATATGCTTATGCATTGACCAATGAAATTCGAGCACCTATTACACAAGGTTAACACAATGAAACTCGGTGGGCTTGTTCCTAATGGTTTTTTTCTTATGAGCTTCAACACCCTAGATGCATATATTTTTATGTTGTATTTGTTACAGATAATGAATACGATGTAAACATTTGAGTATATAGATATTTAAATAAAAATAAATATATTTTTATTGTATATATATATATATATATATATATATATATATATATATATATATATATATATATACTGTATATATATATATATATATATATATATATATATATATATATATATATATATATATATATAAAATTTTTTACTTTTCACCTGGATTTAGACCATCTTTTTATTATTTATAGGATTACAGTCAACCCCCGACAATTTGTGGTTCAGAACTCACGGCTCGGAAAATTAGCTGGTTTTCATTTGGAACCTAACTAACAGCAAGTTGCAGATTATCTTAAAATTCACGTGAATCCGCAGCGGAATCGAATGTTCAGGAAGGTTAGAAATAACATTTAAAACTATGTTTCACTAACAAATTCCATAAAATGTTTTAAAACAAATGATTGTATTAAAGTGACATAATGTGTAGATGAATTTACTAAGGTACTACAGGGGCTGCGAGGTGCGTCCAAAAATCGCAGGGGACCACTGTACACTGATCTTAATACACCCGGAACAGCCGCTAATGGTTCGTTTTAAAACTGATTTTGTCTTGTGGAATGGGATATACAAGTCAAATAGAATTTTTGTAAGATTTGTTAGAGAAACTGAGCGAAGCCCATTTAAATTTATAATAATGAAACGAAAATGGGCCAACCTTAGCAGAACATAAACATGAACTAAATATATTCATACAAATATTATCCAAACCCTTGCAGAACCATTACCAAGCACACAATACCATTTCTCACATTCTAATGCTGTGATCTATTACTACAAGTGCAAAGGCTGAATAAAATGTGTGGCGTTTAAAAATAATCCATGCATATTGAAAACATGAGGATGCTCAAGCAGAACGCGCCCTTGTTGGTCACCATGGCAACCCCATCTCCTCACCGTGGATTGGTTCTTTCCTGCTTTCGTCCCCTGCAGAAATGAGTGGGAGCCCCCTGACAAGAAGGTGGACACCAGGAAGTATCGTGCTGAGCCCAGGAGCATCTTCGACTACGAGCCAGGGAAGTCGTCTGTGCTGAGGGCGGAGAGGCCGGTACGATGCGCTCTGTGTCTGTGCATGTGTTAGTGTGTGTGCTTAAGCTCGGCTCGGCTAGGGAGTGTGTGCATGATGCAATGACACTCAAAGGGCTGTTTTTTCCCCTGCTTTCCTTACGAGGGTAACATGAACAGCTGAGGCTGTATCATGGCCCTTTGGATAATAATGAGTAGATCGTGACCTCATCATTTCTGGAGCCATTTTTATCTGAATAATCCGTAACTTCCTCCAGAGAGTGAGAAAGTAGGTCAATTGTAATTTTTTTTTATTTGACTTTTAGATCAATATAAAACGTAATTGATTTCTACTTTAATTCTCTGAATGTTTACGAACGTGATCTCGCAGACAGTGTAAAGATGACACTTTGTTCAGCTGTGAGGAAGATCATGAATAAATAACGCATGTCAGGCATGCAAAGAGTGTCAGCTTTCCATGAAAACCAATGCCTCCCTCCCGCCTTCCCAGCTGTCAGCGTTTTGTGTGTGTTTGTAGGCGGTTCTTTCTGCCTTTCAGGCCCTTGGAAACATGACTCAGAGTGTGAACTGCTATTATTATGTAATGCCTCTGATGACATATGGCTGCAATCATAGTTCCATAGTGATGATTGTGGTCTTTTCAATATTTTTTGACTGTCTTCAATTACGTAGATCAATACTGAGGCTAGGATAGAGCTTAGAGAGGAAAGTACTTATACTGTACTAGACAACACCAATCTAATACTAAACTAAAATCTTTTTTACTTTTTTTTTTTTACTTTTTTTTCCAGAATTTCAGAATCATAATAATAATGGATAAGAATAAAACAATAAATTTTATTAACAAAGAACTAACTGAACTTCAGGCATGCTTATTACATTTTTTTCACCCATTTTATTACTTTAATAGTAAAAACAAAGTAAATACACAGTAAGAGAATTGTTATTCCATGACAGGTTGTTCCCTGAGAGGCCTCTTTCCTTCACTACTTCACAGCATTGTCTAAAGAAGTTGCTTATTTCCTGTATCCTGTTCTCATGACTGCTGATATAAACCAGACATTCAGACTAGCAGAAACCTAATCCAATTTAGTGTTGGTCTCATCCTCCTAAAACATTTGATTTATTTGTCTAGTGCAATCCTAGGAAACTGGAATATTTTACCTGTTATTTTTCATGTACAGTGCATCATTTCCTCTCATTATCTTTGTATTTTGAACTGTCCTCTTTCTCTTTCTCTCTCTTTGTCCTCCATTTCTTGTGGCCATGCCTTTGTAAACTCAGGACTTACCCCTAAAAGATGTAGATTTAGAGAATGAACCATGGTATAGATTCTATTCAGAGATGGAGTTTGACAAAACGGTAAGTTGGCCATGTTAAACGTGACCCATATACTCTATATTGCTAAAAGTATGTGGACACCTGTCTATCACAGCCGTGTGTGGATCTTTTTCAAATTGTTGCCACAATGATGAAAGCCCACATTTGTTTAAGATGTCTATGTATGCTGTAATATTTAAATATTTCATTACTGGAACTATAGGGCTCACACATGTTACAGCATGACAAGGCACCTGTATGCATCAATGAGAAAGAACTTGCATGACCTGCACACAGCCCTGACCTGAACACTGTTGTGATCAACTGGATTGCTGACTGTACCCTAGGCCTCCTTATCTGACATTATCACAAATCCCAATGGCCATGTTCCAAAATGTTGTGGAAAGCCTTGTGAGAGGAGTGAAGGTTATTATAACAGCACTGGGAGACTAAATCTGGAATGTGATGTTCAAAAAGCACATATGCGTTTGATAGTCAGGTGTCCACATACTTTTGGTCATATAGTTTATGAGCCAGTGCATGCTGTCCCCTAAGCATATTTGTGTCCGTTTGTGAAGACATCCTCTACCCTCCCTCAGCCCATTTCCTTGTGCAATAATGGCTTCATCTCCCTATCCACATCTGTGTCTTTTCCACATTGCCTGATGATGACTCTCATTCTTAAGGCCTAGACATTTCCACAACATGGGTCCAAGGAGGTATTGTTTCAACACGACTGCTAAATAAGCATCTTATTTATTTCTAATTAACCGTCTCTGAAAATTGAGTTTGAACAGTAAGATACATATGTAATGTAAATATGCAGAACACCAACACTTCTGCTTCAACCACTAAGCTAAGTAATTCTAACTGTATGGAAATCACCAGTATAAAAAACTTAAACAGCAAACTCCATGTTACTTTGGATGCCATTGCATTTAGCATTAGTTGATTTCCTCTCGACCATAAAAGCAGTGATAACATTGACTAACTATAAGCTATCTCTCATGGACTAAGCTAATCTGGACTAAGTCCATCATATATGTGCTGCTAATTCAGAATTGAAATTTCCATGACACAGGATTACCAGTTGTAGATAAACAAACAAGATGTAATGTTTTATGCAACTGGATTAAAAGATAAACTTGTTTCTTTTATATTATAGCATGAGAGTTGTCAGTGCAGTCCTCATCTCAGAACTACAGTGTTTAGTGTTTACCCTTCTTAAACACACCCACTTCAACATAGAACGTACTTTGTAATTATCTGGATGGTTGAATTATATGAGTTAAATCAGGCAAAACGTAGTGGTGCTTTAGAAAATGAGCCTTCTGCTTTCCCAAACACAAGACTTCATTTGTTGGCATTTTATTTACTAAAAGCCATTTTAGGAAACGTCCCAAATGCAGGAGAACAAATAGTCTGCTCTTTCAACACCATATGATAGTTGAGAAGCTATTTCAAATGTCCTATTTTATGTTTTATAATGTGCTACAAACATTTGCAGAACTGACTATGAGTAGTGAGCTTGTTTTAAAATAAGACTCAGATAATATGATCTTATAGTCACTCACTATATCACTTGTGTCATTTAATGATTAAATTAGCACAATGATTTCCTCAGGTTCTCGATAGCTTGGTGGTTGATTTATTTTAATTGCTAAATTCTACAAGCTGCTAATTAGCAGATTAACTAGCAACTGTCATGAAACCCTTGCATTCGGGACACACAGTAAAGCTTCTTAAGCTAACTATTCAGTGCTTAAAAAAAAATAAGCACTTCATAAATTAATTTTTTTTACACCAAAAAAATTTTAGAAGCACTACTGTACCATTATCTGAAACCATCTTGGAATAATTATTCACCATTGCAGGCTTGATTCAGTTAAAATTAGTCTGCTATGCTCTCCCTTCTATGTATTCATCAGGGAATATTCTCACATATATTCCAGCTGCTTTGACCGCTCTCCCATGACCTTCCACCAGGATGTCACCAGACTTGTAATTATTAAGCTTTAATGGTTTGTATTGTAGGTGATTTGTCTGTCCTTGATAGTAGAGAGAAGTAAACTTGTAACCACATGAAACACATGGCTTGTATTCGATTTGGGAGAAGGGGCTGTCACTAGGCTTTCAATGGCAGGCTGCCTGTTCAGCGTTGTCAGCAACTCAGCACCTATGAGCTGATAGCACACTGGTTTGCACTTTGACACAGTGACATGTCCTATAATAAACCTCAAGGTGATCAGGATGTAGTGCTTTTTACTCCATGATTAGAAATTCCAGTAAGGAAAACCATTAAGTGAGTTGTGAATTTCATGTACAAACATCTTCACTGAAGAACACATTTTTTGACCTTCAGTGTTTTTCTTCAAAGTCACTCACCCAAAAACTCGTCTCGGTTAAGAAGTCTGAATGCAAGGGCAAGAAAGGTACATTTTTGATGTGACAGACTACAGGATTGTCTTATAGTTTTAACTGATTGGATGCTAATGGTCTATATGCTTTTTTTTTTTAGAATCCAGTTTAAATAGCTTCGGAGCATATCCTCTGAGCAGATATTCAGAGCTGCACAGCTGCAAGAACTGGGGGACTTATATAACAAAGTCTTCTCATCAGTGATTTTACCGTTATTCTAACTATATGCTTTTTCAGTATTCCTAAAGCATAATCTGAACTGTAAATCTAATCGATCTTCTTTGCCACAAATTTACTCTGAATTAGCTTACAATGTTGTGTACAATGTACAAACTTGAGTGAGCAAGGCTAAAGACCCCCAGAAATAAGCGACGTCTTAACACAGACTTAAATCGGGTGTCATTAAAGAGGGAAATCACCAAATCCTTCTGGGCTCCAGCTGTCCAGGACTACAGCCCAATGGTGATGTATGATGTAATATTTCCTTCTTATTTGCTCAGACATTTGGTATTTAATACCAGACTGTCACCAGTGCAATCTGTAACCTCAGCTCTGAGTCAGTCTCAGTGTCCAGACATCATGACCCTGTCCTGATCGGACGATCTCGTTCTTCCTGACAACATGTGCCATGTTTGGAACTAGCAGATTTTTTCCAATTATGGGCTTGTTAGGGGGACGCTACATATGGAGTATTTGTAAAGATACCCTGAATTACACTAATTGAGCCAGTAAGTTTGAGTCAGAAAGAAGATATTGCAAGAGACTGGAAATAGTTAAGGCCATGTAATTCCAAATCTATCAAATCTAATATTTAAATATTAATTGCTGTTTTACTCACAACAGTTATACACAAACACCATAATCATAAGAGCAGAATGGGAAGATTTTCCAAGCACATGGAGCAAGCAGATGTTGTGTCTGGGTTATGTCCTTTTTATTCATACTCAAGAAGTCATATTTCACAACCAGAGAAGAAAATAAATCAAAAGACAGGCCCAGAAATGTTTTTAAAAGTAAAAAAAAAAATGACATGAAAATGTACATCACAATAGTGCTGCACTACACAGGTTTGGCCGATGGCAGAAAGGTTTTTGTGAGCTATATTAATTATCTTGCACATATGACAGACGAGCTTTTCAACATTAGGAGTGGGTAAAAAAAACAGTGCAGTGGAAAGCCGTATTATATCTCTTCTGCGAGGTGAGAAAACAGCAGCTCATATCTAAATTATTAGCTAATGACTTGCAGACTGTTTTTTCAAGGGCATAAACATGATTACTTCAGTAGATGATAAATATTATAGTCCTTAATAATGGACATTTGCTAGACAGCTGGTTATATTTATTACATTTTCTTTTGGCAAGTTTTAGCTTAGTCAATTCTTTTTCAAGGTAAAGAAATATGGGCCTGGGCAGCATCCATGTGTTAGTGGGCTAGTTAATGGATTTATCATCTGTCCACACTTGCATTTTAGTCCTAGGGTCATTAACACAGGAAATATATGTATCAGAAATGCTGTGCTAAATAACTGGTATGTTAATTGAACAAGTTATCAGTCCATGAAAAAAATGTGCAAAGGTATACAGTGTATATCATATGAATGCATAGATTCTACCAACATTGATAGATCGGGTGACTCTTCATTTAGGACAAACACCTGTTTGTGCATGGTGTTTATGTTTGAGAAGCATGCCTACTATAGCCTTGTACTCACTCACAGAGTGGTGTCACAGACCCACTCCTCCCTGCTGTGCTGTGCAACCCGAGGCTAGTCGTCATGTTTACCATCATCTGTTATCCCCCTCCCCTTCCCCCATGATGGCCCTGTTTTTTGTTCTGTTGCATGTTACGGCTATTTCAGATCCAGTCTATTTATAGTCCTCCAGCTGTCAGAGTGTACAGGTAAATTCATACAAAGGAAAATGTATGATTTTATCCAAGCCTGTTTCATAGATGAAATCATGTCTCCTCCTCATGGTGCATGTGCATGACGCTGTACACTCGATTCTATTTATACAGACGAAAAGTAGTAAATTTGGTTGAGTCATCTGCAACACCTGTTAGGAAACAGGCACATGAAAACAGACAATGTTAACACACTGTTCCACTGACAAGTCTCAATAGTCAGAGTAAAAGAATTTAACCCCAGATGATACCAAGGCAATGTTAAACAGTGACTAATTTTTCATGCCTCCCGCTGAATGAAATTCCAAATGAACTAGAATGGAGACTGCTAAGGCCACACAAAGATAAACACTGATCTCTTTTTTCTTGTAAAACAAAGAAAATGTACAGATTTCAGTAGCAACACAACTCAGTTTCAAAGGGATTTTATAATTGGTCTTACAAAGCTGACTTGATTCAGGAAAAACAGTTACATTTGTTAGGAAGGTAGGACATTTATGAAATTAGGAAAGTACTGTATGACGTTAGAAAAGTTGGTTTTACTCGGAATATTCTCCTAATAAAGTCAAGGATTTGAGACAGAAACAAAGAAAACAGCTTTTTTTGTTATCGTGTTTCATATTAGTCGGTTCATTTAAAAGCTTTCCAATTCTCCTGCTTCAATAAACCACCTAACAGATGGTTCAGTGATTTATTCAATAATCTGCTCCATCTTTACTATTTATAACAGATGTTTTGTAATTAAAATTACATTTTGTGAAAAAGTATTAATTTAGCCTGTGTGTGGAGACTTTTAAAACCCCATGTATTACATCACTGTTATACTTTAATATGATGGTGTTAATGAATTTCCTAACTACGGAATCTCCTAGAGAAGTCACAGGTGCTCTTATTATAATGTTACTGTATCGATAGTAACAACTTACACAGGGACTTGAATGTCAGTTACTCCACATACCTGGATTTGTTGTGTTTGTTAAAATGGTGAAACATTCTATTAGGAAACGTTAATTTAGCAGGTTTGTAAGGAGTCTCTAGACTCAGCAGTAAACTATACAATGGTAAAGCTGTCACTTTTCAAACACGGGAGAGTTTTTAGGACAGAGGACTTTGTGGCTTCATGGTAATGTGACAAGCTTTTACTCTAAAAGAAAGAAACAAAGAGTACAAGGAAATGTATTATATAGTATAAGTGATAGCAGGATCCAAATTGTTTCATAGAAGCCCTACAATGATAAATGTAACTATTAACAAACATAAAGATTAAAAACAATAGTAATAAAACTATTCAGGGCATAAGGTTATTAGAAAATATTCAGCTCAATCACTGTGAGTGACAAAAGTAACTTTACTCTGCGACATCATATCACCTCTGATGATTACTATTGAGTATTATAGTTACATACAGTATATGATTTGTGCTTTGGTCTACTGGGGTTATAGACACTTTGACATCCTGAGGGACAGGATAATGAGCTATTGACTGTAGTTTGGCTCAGCGTTTTAAATAAATGCCTGTGATCCAACTTGCATTTGTTAGGTCACTGGTCAGTCTCTGGCTTACATAATCAAAGGCGGAAGTTATAATTCAGTTTAAACTGATTTAACTGATTTACTGTTTTTTAGGGAATCACATTAATTACTTTTAACCTACAATTCTATAAATATGAAGAATTATGGTATTTTCTCATACTCTGGACCAGATTGTTAAATGACTATTTGCTTTACTCCTAATTAATTTATAGTTATTGAACATCAGACTTTAATATTATAACAAAATAATTAGCCAGATGTTTAAAGGGATATTTATGGATTACGTATTCATTAAAGAATCCTTTTATTTGACCCCCACAGCCCTATACCATGTGTTTATAGGAAACAGGGAAGCTCTGAGTCATCATGTGAAATACAGCACAGCCTCCAGAGCTTCTTGTACAGAAATAAGAAATATGGATTTATATTTATTGTAGTTGTCATAATGCCAAAATGACAATGTAATTGGCTTTCCCTTTCTTCTCGTTTACTCTCTGTTTTTGTTATATCTTGGTATCTTGATTGCACTTGACTGCTTCAGATAAGGCCCTTATGCATGCTTCCTGTTTGTGTTATTGCTGCACAAGGACTAATCTTGATTAAACACTCATGCTCCAAGAGTATGTCCTGTCCCTCATTTACTATTACCAAAATGGACATATAGAACAGGAACAGAAGAGCCCTTTTCCACTGATCTGAGTACATGTATCAGTTGCCCTTGAAGAATGAAGCTTCTGGAGCATGTAGGTTTATAAATAGAAGAGTCTTTAGAACTGCCAGATTGAAATTCTAATACAAAGCTTGACATTCATATCCAAAGGTTATTTGTGACCTTTCTTGCCCCAGCAACCGTTGGGACAGACGTCAGCACAGGGTCCATCTATTTACATGTTGGTTACAGAAGTAGCCAGGGCTGTGTAAACACATAAACCATTTTCCTCCAAAAGGTACATTTGCGATTGGGAAATCATATTTGCAAAACCACAGTTGCGCTTTTATCTCGAGATGCATTATTTTTGTTCCCTGTGACGTTCAGTTGGGGAAAAGCAGCAGAAACAGAGGCCTAAAATTAGCTGGCGCTAAACCATTCAAAGCGCACCAGCTCTGCTGAGTGGCTGTCTGTTCTATTCCGTTTGGATTTGCTGCCTGGTAATAACAGTCACCCACACATTATTGGCCCGGCACATGTGCCAACAAGCACTGCCATAGTTAAACTTCCATTCACTATTAATGATACCTCAGCGCATATGTACAGGATGTCAGATATGGGTTTACGCAATGCATGCTATTCTGAAAATGTGTGTGTGTGTGTGTGTGTGTGTGTGTGTGTGTGTGTTTGTGTGTTTATGAGTGAGTGTGTGCCTGTCCATGTAATTTGGCCTCCTTCCCACGCCAGCTGGTTAATTGTCTGCCAGTCTGGTCAGCCCATAATGAGAATGACTCCATAGCAGACAATCGAGAGGCTAGAGTAAGAGGCTGGAGCTGATTGGCTGAGCTGCTGACAGCCCCCTCCCCACAGACCGCTCACTAACCCCACCCCTCACTTCCAGCCGCTTGTTTTGTGCCTAACTTGCATGCGGGCCAAAATACTCGCTGGCTTCCCTAAGCTACACATCGTCCACAGGACATTACGACTTTAAGCTTTGAGCACTGGAGACTGGAGTCAGGGGCGAATGTGAATTTGCCTGACTAACGTACCCTGTCCTTTTCTAACTGCCAGAAGAGTTGAGCCTGTGGAGCTATCAATGACTTCTTTGTTTGGTTTGTTGCAGAGTGCCCCCTCTTTCACTCCTTTGGAAACAGCCTCCGACCTGCAGCACTAGTAAGTCAATGCTTTGTATTTTTCCCCCTTCTTTTGTCACTTAATTCTGCATGCTCATCTCCTGTTCATTTCCAGCGCTTGTGTAGAAGAATAGCTGTCTGTTCTCAGGAGGACAGAGGAGACCACTGCTGTCCCCCCACCACTCCTTTTTCCTGAGTACCCCCCAGTAATACCAGAACAGCTTGACATAAGCATGTGTGTATGTGTGTGTGTTTTAGGGGCGTGGAATTCATTGGACAGTATGAGGGAATGGATAGTATGTGATGATTTATTCCATGCTGAGGCCAGTGACTGAAAATAACACCTGGATGTCTTTTGTGGAAAGATAACGGTGCTCATGTCCAGCCATTGGCTTTGTAGAATTTCCCCTGAAACCCTGATCTCTCCCATGGAGGGGAATAGCTTTTATATGAGGCTCATGTTTTCCATCTAAAACGGTTTTTAGAGAGCAGTCACACTACTAGGCACAATTTTTACGTCTCACTACTCTTTTTATGTCTGTGATAATTTCTGATGCTGTTGGGACAAGTTAAAATTATTCGTAGATTGCCACAGCCATTGCTTTTATTGTTTCTACTGGTAGAAAGTACTACAAACATCCCTGACAGCCCATAGAGAGAACATTCCATTCCTGTGTTAAAACACCCGTGGTGCCATGTACTGCCGTCCTGCCTTAAAAAATAGCATTAAAGGGTGCAATTTAAATACCAAAGCTTTTGAATGTTTTCTATTCAAATGCCCAGCGACTATAATAAACAAATCGTTTTATACATTGTTGTCATATTTATAGCCATAGAAACAGAGTAACTTTTTTTATGGCTTCTGTTTATTATTATAAATTGTTGAAAATGATGTATGGGAAAATACCACACTGAGTAATCATTTACAAAGTAATCAAAAGATCTGTGGTGTTGGTTAGAGCGTTGCCTGTGATGTTTAGAGGATGTTTAGCTTTTTTAAAGGTTTTATTGTTTTCTTCCAAAGCCACATGATTCAAACATCAGCTTGTTATAAACCATGAGGCCAGCTAACCTTCTGATTAAACAGGGGACAGAGAGGATGATATGCTTGCAAATAATCCATCTTTAAAGACTAAATGATTTATAAATTACATTTCTGTATTTCTGTTAATACAAACAGAGGCTGAATCTTTACCTGTATTGAAAGTCTTTTTGCTATTGTGTGTATGTATGTGTGAGTGTGTATATGTGGGAAAATGTGACTGAGCTCTAAATTCATACCTAAATCTGGTAAGATCATCTCCTCTCTAGCAACTGGCAGGCAGACACTTCGAGTTCCTCAGGCATCTGGTGGGACATAGAGTCTCTTTGCATGCTGTGAAATATCTGATGTGTTCTTGGAGTTGTCACCATTCTCCCATGTGTCTGTGGCAGTATTAATGCTTGGTGAATGACATAGCCTGTGTAATCAGCCACTCGTTACAAGTTAATATGTTTTACATTCTGTGGTTATACTGATTGATGGCAAAGCCAATAAGGTACTTAGTACTCTAGGGATTATTAGATAGTATATACAAATATACCAAGCTTATAAATCATGATTAAATAAATTACACTTTATTATCCATACATTACAGCCCAATAGTAAATTAGCTTTATTCATCACTTTAAATCATTGTGGTTAGTTAAAGTCCACTGTTTATACTTAGACACTAATATATATAGCTAATAGACAAATTCCTCAATTATCACACCTGATTCAGTAAATTAAGTCTATATATATATATATATATATATATATATATATATATATATATATATATATATATATATATATATATGTGTGTGTGTGTGTGTGTGTGTGTGTGTGTGTGTGTGTGTGTGTGTGTACCTCTGCATTAAATCTTTTAGGCAGTAAAGATAAATAATTAGATTTTGATAGAAAAAACAGAACCCAATTAGCTGTGTCCTATTTCTGCTGTCAGGAGATACTGAAGTGTCTTTTTTCTAGTTTCAGTCATGCTAGAATGTGTATTTTTAAAATGTCACATATCGAGTACAACTATGTTTATTATTATTATGTTTTCACATACTTTTAAGATATTAAGCTAGATAAAACTAAACGATCTATGTAATGTTTGCTATTACATCAAAAAAAATATAAAAGTCTCTCACATGGCAGTATGCAAATGTGGATCACACAGTATTTAATATAAGGTAAATAAGTTGACACTCAGTCCACACAGGCCACTTGGAGATTTAGGGGCAAGTTAGGGGGTTCAAAATGTGACTTGAAATGCTTACACAACTCACACTTGTGTATTTGTACTCTACTTTGCAGTTTTATGCAATCAGAATTATGTGTAATTCCGCAATGCCCAAGACTCTATTTCAGCAGCTTGTTAATATGGGCAGTGTTATTGAAACACAGTAAAGCATCTGTTAAGTTATACCTCAGGAGCATTAAAATGTGCAGAACATTTTGAATGATTTTAGCATGCATGCAGCAATGAAAGGAGGGTGTGTGTTTGGGGGATGCGGTCTGACTCCGCACTCATTACGCTGGTGAATAAGCAGTCTTCAGGGATAAAAGTGTAGCAGACCACTGACCTCAACTGCAAGCCTGAAATCATTGTTTTGCTTTAAACCTACTCTCAAATCATTTGTTTATTTTCCTCCTGTGTGCATGTATAGTTTGTTTAAATATAGCCTAGCTATTCTAACCACTAAATAAATCGTTTTATAAATGTATTCTCTATTGTGCACTTTTTTTAACTATTGTTATAGAAACCTAGGACTGTTTTGCATGTGACATATTTACTGGTGCATTTTATTCTTTTATTACCAGGGTTGTTTATAGTGTACAATCTAATAGGTACATATCCAAGATAGCAAAGTCTGGGGGAGCATCCATGGAGAATAAGTACAAAGTTACTCCATAACCTCCATGTGGGAAGCTTTAGACACATTTTTGAAGCATTGAACCTCTGGCCTCTCAGGAATGCCTGGATGAGGGATGAAGGATAAAGCAGCTGGTTCTGTCTTATTAATATCAAGGTGCAACCACTTAGGCTTGAAAGAGAGCCAAGAGATTCGCTTAGTAGGCATTATCAGAAACACATTAGTCCCTAAAGGGCTAAAAATAATTCCCAGCATCAATAATGCCTAGAATATAAGTCATTATTTATATGTGATGAATTAAAAGTCCTTCTTTGATCGTGCCATGTTTTCAAACACAAGTTCTTACTGACTTATTATTAATAATATAATAAGACTATAGATCATGAGTACTAGAATAATATATAATGTGGTTTTGGAGAACCCTGTAAAAAAATTCCAACAAGATGTTTGCTTCTTATTTTGTATTGCTCATCTAGTAATAAACATACTGCTGTTTACTAATTGTGCCTGTAGAGGCGTGTAAAAATATCTGATTATTTTTGTCTGTCTCTGTGTGCTGCCAGCTCGCCTTGTAAATCGGGCCCCAGTGTGGCGGGGAAGGAGAGCGGCTCGGCTGGTGCTGAGCACGCAGCTCCAGAATGTGATCGTCACATTTACAAAACCGTCCTGGAGGGTGGCGACATCCCGTTGCAGGGCCTGCGAGCACTTAACAAACGCCATCCTAGTACTTCTTCTAAAGGTAGGACCCCAGCCTTCCCTGTCAATCATTGTCCCTGTTAAACCTGAGTCGAGGAACGCTGATGCTAAAGCTCCTGTGAACTAGATTATATGCTTTGCGTGTGTGTATGTGTGTGTGTGTATTTCTGGTAATCCTGCATTGGATGCACATACAGTATGTTAGCACTTGTATTAATGGGCTGCTAAGCTGGACCAGTGAATGGCTTCTCTTTTTAACCCTGCTCATCTTATCATCATCAAATTCCTTCTGCACAATTTAGCTAAAGCAACCCCGCTTATTTGTCTTCCTGTGTTCTGAAGCTGACAGTTTATTTTACACTTGACACCTAACAGATGTCCAGCCTGACCTTTAGTCACCTGTGTGTCAACTGGAGGCTGTATGCTTTTGGGTGTAAGGTCCAGATACACAGCTGATATAGTGGGTAACTATGCTCAGTGTTGA
This sequence comes from Silurus meridionalis, assembly GCF_014805685.1. Classification (NCBI taxonomy): domain Eukaryota; kingdom Metazoa; phylum Chordata; class Actinopteri; order Siluriformes; family Siluridae; genus Silurus; species Silurus meridionalis. The sequence goes on along the minus strand of NC_060885.1, from coordinate 10,985,454 downwards.
CGTGTAGAAGCTGTAACAATATGGTATGCCAATTTGAACAATAATGCCATTGAAATGCTAGTTTTTCTGGTGTGAATAAATGGGTTAAAAAATGGTAATTGTGAATTGTTGTGATAAACAGCAATGCTTTACTTTACATACTTTCCAGAAATAGTTTACTTTAGGTTGGTTTTGTGTTCAATTTATTACATCACTGATGCTGTATGAATAATGTTCATTCACAATATTCTAGCAGTTTATTTAACCCAATATATTTTTATAACTGTGCCACTACACGTGATTTAAGGTTGTGCCATATACTTAATTCCACGATTAACAGAACACCGTGATTTTGGCTTGCATTCTTATCATACCGTAAGGTTTCATATCACTCCACTCCTACAGTGGAGCCTGACGCCGGCTCTGATATGGAGTGTGAAGAAAAGTGGTGTTGCTGTAGATTAATGTGAGGATCTGGTGGTTGTGACCGGAGTCGTGGGGGTGGGATGGATATGCTGAGCATGTGGAGATGCCAAAGCATGAGGAAGTCAGCTGTCAGACTGGGGTCAAAGGGCGGAATTTGAGCTTCACGTGACCCGGGGAAGGTTTGCTGGGTTGAAATGGGGTACACAAGGGGGTTGACAGGGACTGTTTTCTCTAATAGTTAACACAGCACTAATTATAAGTCAGAAGTAAAGCACCTCACTCATGTGCTCATCAACTATCTCCAAGCTATTCAGAATTACAACACAGTTGCTGTGCTCTATGTTATGCTAGATCTACGCTATCTATCATACATTTTATTTTGCCAAATCCTTTTATGTAGTGGTGTAATGTGCATCGTCGTGTTTTATCATTCATTCATCTGCAGTATCTCAATCAGGGTTATAGAGATGTTTAGACTTGTACTTAGTCTAATTTGTATATCAACAGAAATAAAACACAACCCAATAATATCAGCCTTTTACTCTGTTCAAATTACTAAACAAGAAATATACAGCAAACAGAGCTGCTTTTATAGAAAATAAATGACACTTTCAGTCCAATCAGAATCAAAAATTCCACCGTCCTGTGGATTATGTTAACGTGTAAACTTTTGCTTGGCTTGAAGGGATATAGGGAGATGGTAGGTAGACTTGGGATACCTCAGAAAGGGGCTCTTTATTTTCTTCCCCTTTTACTTTTTATCCGTTTAATTTCACTCCACATATTCCCCAGCACACACAACTCTGTGTTTCTTAACTCTCTTTACCGAGGCTCTCGTCTCACTGAAACATAGTACACTCGTTAGTAAAATTTCACACATGTGTGTATCCTTACCGCTCAGTTTTCCCTGCCTCACTTCATTAACAAACAGGCTCTCGGACATGCCCCTTTATTGTTGTTACAGACAAAGCATTAACCTTAAATGGAATGTTAGAAATTTGGGATGACATTTTGCATTTACAGTGTTTTTGAGACAGCAAATGTTCTTTTCAATGCTTATAGATGATAAACTACAATATGGTTTATTATTATAAACAGTAAATGTTTCAAGAATTTATTCCAATATAAACTCCATTTGCTGTATATAGGATGGGAATAGTTGTCTTACTTTTCTTACATTCTTGCATGATATTTTACTGTTCTCTAATTCCAAGAATTTCCTGACTATATTTTATTAGCATCCAACGTTTTTCTAGTGTTCACTAGTTGTATTAGATTGCTTTTGGCTAAAGTGCAAGAAAGAGAGTTTTAATAAGGACACATAAAACCTTGCTTCAGAATTCCATAAAGTCACAAAGACATATGGAAGCCATTAGAGGGGCAGTTACATAAGTGTGTTACCACAGCTGACAGTCTGCCTGACTTACTGATGCACTGGAGACTGTGAATGGGGTCATAGGAAACCCATGTCAGCTTTATCTGGAATCAACTTTAGAATAGGAAACAGTTGCATCTGTCTGTTGGAGCTTGTAAGCCACGTCCCCACTGTAAGTGTACTGATCAAGTGGTTTAAGTCTTGATTCTTTTTGGCTTAGTCAGGAAGCAAACATTAAAGGAATGAATTTCAATGTAAACATTACCTCAGCCGAAGGACCCTTAAAACAGTGAGTATATAAAGGAATGTATTATTCTTTATTATTCATCCTGGAGCACAGGCATGAGCTTGATCCACTGTTTGAGTAAGGTTATCTGAGACATGAACCTGTAAGCAGCTGAAAAAGGGAAAGTAAACTGGAGGATATATGATTTATGTATGGTACAGTTTCAACTAAAGAACTGCCTTGCACCTTGCGTTTTGGAAAAAATCAAAAGAGGGTTCGGAGGCCAAGGCTGTGCTTTTTGCACCAATATGTGCATTTTAAATGATGATGGTGAAAACTTAAGTGGGAAAAATTCAGCATATCATTTAAGATGCCAATGATCTGTCACTATTTGGCATTGACTTTGGTCTTGTGTGCCAGTTGAGGTAGTTAACTCTCTTCGTCATATTTTTTAAAATATATTACATTTATAGTACTTTTTTTCATACCATTCCATCATAGTTTCTTTTGATGTGTATCGTTTGCATGTGTATTTTTACTCAGTGTTTTTTCAGCAATTTTATACAGTTCAAAGAACAATCTTTTGGCTTCCAAAATACTAAACCAAAAAACTAAACCAAAGATTCTTTAATAGAGGACCCATGATATGTAGCTGATTAGAACTATTGTTATACTATCTCTATGTGTTAATATAATTTATTTATATGTATTTATTATATAAAAAAAAATATGCCATTGTAATTGCATATGTACTGTATTTGTCTTCATGAGGTAAGAGAACAGTCTAACCTGCTGTTTGTTCTGTTACCCTGCATGCCTGCCACTGGATTATAAAGGTGGGAATGGTTGTGTGATTTCACCATGCTCCTCTGTAAATGGTCGGTCTGTTCTTGCCAGTAGCACACTAGGTGCTCAGAACAAGACTAAAAAATCCCTATCTGCTGCCAAAGCCTGCATTCCTCAAATCCTCCCCTCTAAGTTCAAGCCTAAATTTGCCCCTTCTACTGATGAGAACCAGGAGAGGAGAGTCGAGGCAACGGCATGGGCCAAAGTGCACAGCTGTGAGGAACTACACAAAGAGCCATGTCTCTCAGGAAACGATGATACAACAGACATGTATCATGAGTTCAGTTCAGACCCTAACGCCAACTGCTTGCCAGAAACTATTTGCAAAAATATCACGCCTGTCAAAAACGGGCCTTTCAACGTAGCTGTAAACAGCACCGCTGAATTTTCAACCCTGTACAGGAACATGCATCACATCGAGAGGCCAAGATCGCTGGGCTTCAGCCCTCATGCTAGTGTGCGTAGCTTGGCTTCACTTTTTGAAAGGTCAGATGCTGATATCACTGCTGAGCGGTGCAGAAACATCCCCCGTCATGCCGTCGGTTGTCGTGTGATGGAGTTTGAGCGTATCATTCAGTGCTCCAGCACCGCCCCAACACGCTCTGCCTCCATGCCTACACTTACCAGTGGCTCAAGTCCCTCCCATAGTCCCGCCCCTGCAGCTTCTTTTCTTCAGTCAGCACTTTCTGCTGAGTCTTTAGTAACACAAGGGACAGCACATATAGAAAACTGTCCCTTAGTGTGTGATGAGGAGCAGAACTCTAAGAAGGAGATGACTCTCATAGAAAATGAAGATTCAAAGGTGTGTGTTGCATCTTCTAAAAAGAACCATAACTCAACTACGGACTTACTGTCACACAATGATGGCAAAATAGAACAGAAGGACAGTTGTGTGCAAAATGCTCCAAAGGAAAATCCCTCTCTTGGTCTCTTACTTCCCAACACCCCAACATCAGGGCACCACCACCACCACCACCACAACCACCACCATCCTCACGATCACCTCCCCTTCCACCTCAAACCCAGCAAGTGTAAAGGCTCCTGTCCTGCCTCCTATACTCGTTTCACCACTATCCTCAGGCATGAGCGTCAGCAGGCCAGCAGCTGCCTGCAAGAGAAAAGATCAGGCCCTCCCACAAACTTATTGTTAATGGGGCCAGCACCATTCTCCTTACGGAAAACCCTGCACAATCTCCAGGCCAAAAAGACTCTTTCAGCTACAAAAAGCCTGGCCAGAGATACTGCTGAGATTCGAGCACTCTCGTCCAGACTGCGACCTGTCATCCCTCAACGTCTGTCCTCTCTTGAGGTGCTAGAAAGGCTCAGTAATGGTTCAGAGGGGGCCAATGGCGATGACCTCATCGATGCTGAGTGCTCAGATGCCAATAAAAACCACTGTGGAGGTGGCTATAATGAGAACCTCTCAAGTGTCACTCTGTCCATGCTCACTCCCAGCCATGGCTGTATTTGTGATCACTCATGTTCCTTTGATCCCTCTCTCCTGTCTGCTCTTCTTTTACCACCGAGTGACTTTACTTTTCTCCATCCTAGTGGTGTGCATTGTGTGACCAATTTTGTGTGATCTTGTGGAAGAATGATATGATGCTCATCTTAATTTGTTCGGTATGTGTGTGTGGGTATTAGGCAAAGATCGTATCTCAGTTTTCATTTTGTATAAAGAAATTTATTTTTACATCAGTGATGTCATGCCTTTTTCTGAATCTTATTTATTGATATCCAAAGACATATGATAATTAATATTGATATAAAATCGATATCCATATAGACATTTGTGCTCTGTCTTAAAGGAAACCTGATACCTAAACTTGAAATGCAGCAAAGCTGCAAGGTTAAAAATATAGATTGTTATTAAATTCAATCAAGCATAGTATAGTACTACTATAGCAAACAAAAGTATTATGGTTATCTCACCAAATGTAATAAACATATTACTGAAATAAAAATATATTTAATAAACATTTTAAAGCAACACTTTCTAACATCGGTTGGCCATGACTGATAGTTATTGGTGGTCTAGGCCTGCATACCCAGACAGCTATTCCGTTTCATATGTATGAAATGATTGTTATTTGTTTTATTTTGTTGTTTTCACTGAGACATTTCACTGTACTCTTTTTATATTATACATTTGCAAATGATAAATGTAAATGTATGTTGTCTCATACATCATTTTCAGTTTCTTAGCTTCTCGTTGTGTTTTTGAACCTCTAATGGCTTACCATCAAACATTTCTCACTCATTAACTTGAACATGGGTTTCTGCAGTATATAGTTTTTTGGTTGCATCCCAGTAGTTGCAGCACTGAATGTAGCATGCAAATCATTGTGTTCACTTAGTTTAGTTCATTTACTTGTGTGCTCTATTCTAACTGCATTATCCATGCCATATCTTTTATTAACATTTCCATTACTGGTGCAGTGACAGTGTTAAGAGTGTGGTGAAAGCGTATCTAAGAATATTACCTGATTCTGCCCTCTCTCTCTCTCTCATGCTGAAGAACAAGTTCATCCTTTAAGATTTAGGTATTAAGGGAACAAAGAGTTACTTTGCTTGTTCTTAAACAGACTCAGAATCCTCACAGCCATTAAGCCAAGGAGATCAAGGAGATAACCCAGACGAGGTGGCCCGCAGACGCTACGGAGACAAAGAGGTACACCTTAGGTTTTGGTCCATCCATTTCTCATCTTATCTATATTTATTAATTGAATAAAACTACATATAAATGTTTTTGATTGTCTTAATTATCTAAATTCAGATACCTACAGTAGCTGTTTGGGAATATTAGCTAATAGAAAAAAAAATATTGGAAATAAGTTAACACATGACTTATGTGCTTGGAGAAAGGTAATGCCATGCTCCAAACAAAAAGTGTTATTTGTTGTTTTTCTTACTATATACTATATAGTTGTATACTTACATATAATTTACAGTTTGTGTAGTCTATACTTACAGCAATTTACATTTAATAGATCTCTAAAGAAATAGAAATGCTAAACAAATGATAAATGATTCTGTCAGAATAGCAGAAAGTTTATAGCTTTCTGGACTTTTACAAACTGAGGCAAACTAGTTTTTAAAATAATTTGTTTCCAGAAAATTCTGGAGGAGCAGAGACGCTTAAAGAGGGAACAAGAGGAGGCGGACATTGCATCACGTAGGCATGCAGGCCTTGTCCTCACACATCAGCAGTTCATCACCAATGAGCGCTTTGGGGACTTGCTCACCATCAATGACTCAGAGAAAAGAAAATCTGGACCAGAGGTGACTGATCCATGACATCATGAATATACTGTAGGGCAAAAATTGTTACCCAATGTTGTACCCAATGATGATCTTTATGACGTTTATCATGAATTGCAAGGGTAATAATGGACTTCACTGCTGTTGTTCATCATGTTTTACATTTAACACTGTATTTGGTTTGAATGTGTTGTTTACAGAGGACACCTGCCCTGGCCCTGTTTAATTTCAAAGCGGAGACATTGAAGTGAGTGTGGATATTTTCACAGAATACGTTTAGATTAATTTTGAGTGGTAGAATAGAAGTTTAATTATGCCATGAAGATAGAGGTGATAAGTTGAAAATGAAACACAATAAGACATGATGTTATTAATAAAATCATGAGTGATGAGGTGCTGTGATGTATCTCAATGCTGAGTTACTGTTGATCGTTTTCCAAAAACAGCACATCCTGTCTTAATCCTTCTATACCATGGCAATTTGCCCAGTTTATTTAATTTTATTAAAATTCTTTCAAAATTAGCAAAAACACACTGCTAATTTGTGTATGGTTTTTGTTAGTTATGAATATTTAGGTATTTCTTTTATAAAAGTTTGTTATTTTTTCTCTTAAAGTTAGTTAATCTTAGTAAGATTGCCATGATATAAAGAAATGATAAAGTCATCCATCCTGAAGACTTTCCTGTGACAGAAATCTTAGTTACAACTTTACATCTACAAAAACACTATACATCTTTCAAATATACGAAATAACCATATCAAGCTTCCAGCATACATGTATCAGAATTGAGTGTATTAACATAAACATTGCTGCATGCTCATAGCTACTGTGATACAAAACTTAATCTGACCAATCAGAATTAGGATTTCAGCAGAACTGGCAACAGCAAATAATGAAATTAGGAGAGGAAAATACTTTACACAACATGCATGAAAAATGTTAAAAAGCTAGAAAGAGTTTGCACTGAATACCTAACCGGACTTCACCTCTCATTGTCAGGGAGCTGCCATTTCAAAAAGGAGACATTGTGTACATCTTTCGGCAGGTGGATCAAAACTGGTATGAAGGAGAGCATCATGGTAGAGTTGGCATTTTCCCACGCAACTATGTTGAGGTATGCACAACCACTTTGCTAAAGCTTTGAAATTTTTTCTTTGTATATGTTTGGATTATATTATATATTATATTCATGCCATGGTAATTACTTTTCTTTAGCTACTGCCCCCGACGGAAAAAGCCCAGCCGAAAAAGAGCGCTCCAGTTCATGTGCTGGAGTATGGAGAGGCCATCGCTCGCTTCAATTTTACCGGGGACACAGCTGTTGAGATGTCGTTCAGAAAGGTAAGCGTTATATAAAGCACTAAATTATGTTATTACTATAGGATTACGTTACATCTCTGTGGTTCAGAATATCCAGTTGGCCCCAGGCATTGTGTTGTACATATCTCTTCTAGAGTTACACAATATGAACTTAAAATAGCATATTAAAATTACTGTGCTACACACTGTGATCAGGAAATGCCCAGAAACGGAAGAAACGTGGTTAAGGTCTGCCGGGGTTACTGAATACTCTGCATTATTTTATACTAATTGAGATAAAAATATTTAAATCAATAACACTTTTTGTTTGTCAGAGTGCCATTGTTGAAAGTCAATACTGTGATTATGAAAAAAACTATTTATTGTGCCGCCCTGTTGTCTTGCTTGAATAGAATTGTAGACCTATTCTTTTAGAAATAAATAACAAAAACAATTCTGATCTTTTACCTCTGCGTCTATGTGCCGATAGTTTATTCCTATTTTGTTTCCTTTACGACAGGGAGAACGGATAACACTTATCCGTAGGGTGGATGAAAACTGGTACGAAGGAAAGATTTCAGGCACCAACCGACAAGGCATCTTCCCAGTCACTTACGTGGATGTGCATAAAAAGCCTCGCGTAAAGAATGGAGTGGACTTCCCCGATCCTCCACTTAGCCAGTCACCACATCGTAGCACAAACGCATCCCCACAGGTGAGTGTCACTTACAGACCTTCTTACACCAACTGCTACTTAAATCAATGGCTTTTTTCTTCAGGCAGAGCTGTGGAGTGCCAGTTATTGATCTTGTTCCCATTATCTTATATTTATATGCACACTGATCATTAATATCAACATAATTATTTTATTTTATTTCTCTTGCGGTGTGTGCAAAAATAAGAATGGGCTAAAATGACAGCTTGGATATAAAAAACAGTTTTCTAAATATTTGTAATTATTGCTGCAGGTTTAATTGACATGTTTTAACTTTAAAATAAAAAAAACCTTTTAAATATATTTTCATGCACATTAAAGGAATTAAGCATTTATTTTTATGTTGGATTTTTTTATTATTATCTTCCTTTTTTTTTTACTTATACCCAACAAAGGGTCAATTTCTTTTTTCCTTTTTTTAAATCATTATCCTTACTTTCCATGTTTAATGCCTTACACTCTTTTGCCTCTGTACTTTCTCCCCTTCTTTCCAACCTCCTGATCTAAAAGACGATGCGTACCCGTCTTAGCACCTCCCCTCTTCCCCTACCACGCTCACCACGCCGATCTGTCTCTCCGGAAGTCCATGCCATATCTAACGAATGGATCTCCCTCACAGTAGGAGGTGTGAGCTCTAGCCCCCCGGCTGCCCCAACTCCTCCTCTGCCTCCTCTGCCCAGTACTGCCTATCGTCTGGGTGAATATCTACCTCCATCGCACTCAGCCAGCCCTGTGCCTCCTACTACCAGCAGCCCATACTTCATCTCACCAATGGCCTCGCCATCCAACTCCCCTCTGCCCCCTCCTTATCCACCCCGGCCCAACTCTGCCACTCCGTTTCTCACCTTTACACCACCACTAGGAGAAGACTTCCTCCTTTTCCCTCCTTCTCCACGTCTGTCACGTAGTCTGAGTCCATGTGGGGGTGCCGGCATGGAGGGATGGCTGGTGGGAGCAGGAAGGCTGGATTCAGAGCCACAGGAGGGTGAAGGGGGAGAGCTGGACAGGGTTGGGGGCTCCCGCAAGGCACCATGCAGCTGGAGAAATAGTCCAGCAGAGGTATCTCCTGCATGGTGTGCAGTGCTTATTTTAAGTGCTAAAACAAGTGTTATTATTAGTCATAGCTTTTGTCCTAACAACTTGATCAAAGGAGCAGTGCCACGACTTGCTGGTTGTCTTGTTGAGAATTTGTGTGCACATTTGAGGCAATGCTTTCACCTAATGGATACACGTTTGTGAATGGAATGGCTGCATGGTGACTTTTGAGTTCTTTAGAAGGTATTTAAGAAGACTGCTGGGTTGTTTTAAACTTTGCATGTCCAGGTTTATTCATGCAGTGTGAACTGTTTTTTTGAAGAGTCTCTGGAACATTTTAGTAACACAATACTTCAACCCTGTGCCAAACGACTGACCTAATCATATCATAATGTGTCATGGACGATATCATGTAAGGTTGTCATGAGATACTATGATGATCTGTTGATATAAGAAAGTGTATTTGCTATTAACTGCGGATAAAATGATATACATAGTTTATAAAGAATGACATGTATGAAACATTCCAATTTAAATACATTATTTCTGATTGACTGGCAGGTTTTCAATATTTTATTATATTAGGCTGTGTCTAAAGTAAATCAATTTATAATTAAGTTATAGTTTTGGCTATGCCTATGCTGTACAGTATATAATATACCAAGGCAAAGGTTTTGGTAGTTCTAAACAAAAGAGAACGTAAATGAGATGACTTTGCATGATAAATAAAAGACTATACTGTTAATTAGCGCTAATTTAATTAATAATAAAAAGTAGAGAGTGACAATGATCTTTAAGGTCAATAATTGTATGAGAGCACTAGTAATAACAGTGGGTAATTTTTCTGTTTCTTTTATGACAAACAAAAATCTATAAATCCCCTTCTTTTCTAAGCACGGTTTTATAAGAGATAATCCATCAAGAAAATGTATTTTAACCTTCTGCTTGTTCTTTGTTTTTATTTTTGTGATTTTCCATTATTTTTGGATGACATACAACACATGCCGTGACACTTTTTGTGATAAGGTTATGTTATTATTTTTCAGAGAACATATTTTTTTTCCATAGGCAGACACTACAGTGAGTTCTTCCATGTTTTCACTCTTAAACTTGAAGGGATAAACTATAAGCTGTTTATTTCTATAAACCTTCTATGTGACAGTGTCCATTGTTAAAAGTGCTTGAATTGGAGTAGCCGAGGGTGACACGTGTAATACCGCTGTTCTCATTTTTCTGACTGCAGCAAGCAATTTGGTGGCTGTTACTGACTCACATACCTTTCACAGCACTCTAATGTGAAGCTGTTGTGAGGCTTAGAACACAAAGCACTCAAGATGAATGGTGCAGCTCAAATCTGGGTTATTATTGGTCATAAAGTAACATTTGCGATTTGTAAAACTTTTTAACCACTCTTTTTTCTAGTTATTAAAATGATTATTTCAATAAGGTTCTTGTTTATTTTCCATCAGCCTTTGAAGAATGAAGCAGATTACCTTGGGAGATCCTCAAGAAGTCCGGTCATGTTGTTTGACATCCAGGACAGCAGCATGAATGCCAACTCATTCACGGTACCTCTTACAGAATCCATACAGAAATATTCGCAATACAACAAGTATTACTTATTGTTCATGCAGTGAATAAATTTTATATATATATATATATATATATATATATATATATATATATATATATATATATATATATACATACATACATACAGTGGAACCCGGTTATGTCGACCTCGGTTATCTCGACAACCCTATTAAGTCGACGTTTTTGAAGTGGAACCGCCAAATTCTCGCTTTGTCTAAGCATTTTTTATCGGTTATGTCGACTTTTTTATGTCGCCGAACCCTGATAATCTCGAGCACAAGGAGGGGAAAATTTGCCATTTAGCCGTTGAGAGAGTGCCGGTGGGAAGGCACGTACCGGGATACGCATGAGCGATAACAACGACCGCCGTGAACCAACATATACCAACAATAACGGACAGTGAGAGTGTGGAAGTTTAAATAGGAGCTGGTGATGATGATAAACGAGCACCATATGTGCGCGATTGAAGCCGGAGCTTCAGAGAAAGCGTCGAGAAAGCACCTGCCACGCCGAAGGGGGCCGAAGGGGGCGTGGCAGGTGGATTCCTGACAGTTAACAAACATGTACTTTATGCATTTTTATAGCGTGCCTTCATCAAACAAATCGCGGCAACGCTGTTGTGTAAAAAACCCTTCAAAAACACGTGCATGCACATTCTCATTTATTAACGCACATCATGTACATAAAGAAATTTCAAGCACGTTAATATATTGCCGCCATATTGATTTTTGTTTATCTCGATCATCGGTTATCTCGATGCTTTTTGGCAACCCCCTAGGACATCGACATAACCGGGTTCCACTATATATATATATATATATATATATATATATATATATATATATATATATATATATATATTCTTAAACCTATGTATTTTTATCATTCTATATGGATACTTACCAGTAAAGATACAACTTGAATGATGATGATAAATTAAGTGTGCAGTACTAATGATGATGACGGTGATGATAATAAAATGAATGTACTGAAACCCAAGAAGAGCATTACAGCTCTTCTGAAAGCTTAATTTTTTAGGCTAGAAAATGCTTATTTTACCGCAAAAATAATTAAAACAACTCTTAACAATACTACCTATATACCACTTTATCCCGCGATACAGAGAAAAATCCGCAAAACAAAATTTGATATGTTCCACGTAAAAACCCGCGTTACAGTGAGAAAGCTGAACGGCAATGTGGTGAGGGATTACTGTATATCATGTAATGTATCCGTATTAGGGCTGTCAAAATCAAATAATGCGATAGCGCAAATTAATTTTAGCAACACTAATTTTATTAATGTGCAGTGCACATTTCTGTTTGACTATTTTTAATTAAAAAAATTATAATAAATTCATATAGAAGAGCCAAAATTTAAATTTTCAATGCAACACACATTACTTCATGATTGCCTTTCTTTATTCAGATACAAAAAATGATTTTTAATCAGAAACATTTGTTTTATTGAAGTGTCAAGTCTCAAATCAAGCACCAAAAATCCGCCATGATGCAAACATTCGGCAAAGAGTATAAAAAACTTTTAAACTTAAACTTTTATACATTTTTAAATCTATTAATATAAGGTACATTTAGAAATTATGATAAAATTGTGATAAATCACGAGTTAACTCATGACAATCATGCGATTAATCACGATTAAATATTTTAACCGATTGACAGCCCTAATTGAACTGGTGATGGCATTGATGTTTTATTAGGAAAAATTATGTGAATCTTGAAAATTATGTAAAAAATGTTTATTTAAAAACGATCACATTCAGTCATTTGTATTCATGTCCATCCTTCTTCTATATTTTTTATGTTTAAAGCTCACTCTTAAAATGCATGACATAAATGTGTAATCTGACCTCTATACAGTAATTTCTAATTTTTCCTTATACCTATGTGGACTCACTCTGTTATCTTACTCTTCCATGCTTCTCCCCTGGATTCTTTCCCCACACCCCTGGGCTTTTCTGGCTTTAATGGACAACCCTTTTTTCCACCCTTTTTACTCACCGGTCTTCCATTCTCTACCATCTCTAACCCACTCGTCCTTTCCTCCATCTGACTGACTGACACTTCCGCTCACTCTGTGGATCCTCCTCCTGTTAACTCTCCTCCTCCTCTGATAGGAGGCAGTTTGTAATGAGATCATGAATATTGCAGAGACCTCAGTGAGGTACTGCAGCACTTTATCCCGCCCTATAGACTCCGCCCATAGATTGATGCCCCACCTCAGTAAACGCTCTCTCATCATTTCCCAGCAACCCCAGTCTCAAAGCAGCAGCCCTGAACCTGGACGCCTGAGCTGCGGCATGTGAGTATGATCAGTGGATGCTGTTGTCAATGTGTGTGTACTTCTATGACAAACAATGCTGCGTGATGATGTCTGTAGCATTTCTTATTACCATAAATGTATAACAATATAAATCATTGATATAATCAGTGGTCTTCATATTCCACATAATTGGGTATATGAATAATGTAATGTATTTTATTAAGTATTATTGCCTGTTGTAGCAAATTACATATAATGCTACTTGTAGTTTTCATCAGTCTGACTGCTGTAATAGAGTGTAATGTGTTTCTGCTGGTCTGTAATGGTAGTTTAATGGGATGTGTTGTTCTGAATCATTGTGAAACAACATAACCCATAATCTAGCTTTATTCTGTTTTTAATCATTTACCCATGAAAAGTGTCCCTATCGTGTGTCATTTTTGTATATAATAATAACAACCGGAAAATGACAGTATCTCTTATGGAAACTTCAGTAATCTAATAGAAACCATTATGTGAATTCCAATTATATTATAAAAGCCATTGCAGATATTTCTGATGGATTTTTCCGGCAAGCGTACAGTAAAAAAATGTCTAACAATTCTATTCAAGGTTGTAATGAAGGTGCACCATAAAACCCTGATGTATGTCGTATGTGCTCATGTGTGTGAGTAGATTCCAGGCTTTGTACAGCTATATGCCACAGAATGACGATGAACTAGAGCTGCAGGAGGGAGACCTTGTGAACGTCATGGAGAAATGCGATGACGGCTGGTTTGTGGGTATGTCTGTATTCATAGTAATGGATAGTTTACTGAACTGGCCTCCTTCCTGTTTTACAAAGTTACAGCATTACTAAATCAGTCTGCAGAGGCCCTATTAAAGCAACAAACTGCCATCTTGCTGATCACGACTGGAATATATTTATACTGCTGTTTGTGTGTTTGTGTGTAGGTACATCTAAGAGGACAAAACAGTTCGGCACCTTCCCAGGGAACTACGTGAAAGCCGTTAACTTGTAATATGTGAAACTGTCTGCATCTAGCGAGTCTAACACAATGTTAATAGTAGCCTGTGTGGGACAGTGTTACTCGCTGATCTGAAGTGTTTGAATATTTTCCCCCTTTTTTTTGACAGTATTGTGTCTTGCCCAGGTAAATGCCCAGGTATGTGATCGGTAAGGTTTGTAGCATGTCAGCAAGAATTTGGAAAGGATCAGTCTTTTACATATAGTTTTATACAACATACATTATTTACTTCCGGGTTTCTCACTTTTTACTGAATCACATACCTGACATTAACACAGCAAAACTCAGCAACAGACCAGGACCAGTATTGTAAAGGGTCAGAGTTTAGATAAAAGCCACTTAAAGGAGGGAACTATTGTTGAAGGTTAAAGGGCTGGAGAAAGGTCAGCAAAATAAAGTATGTATATAAAAAATATATAAGGATTTACAGAAGACCTAAAAATTCTGTTTTGGACTCCCTGTGTATATTTTGAGAGCAATATACGATTGCATGGTTGAGGTTCTGTTCAGATGTAAACTGCCACATGGACTGATATCACTGAACTGTAGGCACTTAAGTCTGTGTGGACTAATCATGGATGTTTTGAAGATCAGCTGTGTGGAAATACAGTATATTATTTATCACAGCTATAGAGTGTTTTATTTATCACAGCTGCAGTGTTTTATTTATCACCGCTTATTGGCTGAATGAATTGATATGAAAAAGAGTAGCCTTTTTTTTGTAAATCCTATTTTATGGGTATATAGGCTTTAAAGACCAGGAGAATCAGGTTCCATCAAAATCTAAAACATCCTGATTTGGTTTCTGTATTTCATAAAATAGAATTAATACAAAAGGAACCATCAATTATAATCCTTCACCTAAGTGAAACTGATCTGTTACTAGACATACAAATTGTCAGTGGTTTTTTTTGTAAATGACTAAGTCATGTGAAGTGAGAGAACATTTTGCTTTCATTATGGTGTTAGTAGATCAGCAGTTAAAAGTAAATGACTTTAAAACACTTAGTAGTGTGACTAGGCTCATCTCTTATACTGTATGTACAGTGAATAAGAATTCTCCAGAAAAAAATTAAATACACAGAATAAGGTATTACACAAATAAAAACTGTTTTATATTTAACATTGTATTTATGATGCATCTTGGGATCATCTTAATCAGCTTTAGTAACGATCTTCTCAAATAGGTCAAGCTACAATACTGACGTAAAAGAAAACTACTTGTTTGGTCAAATTCTTCTTTTACAACAAAAAGCTCATTATTAATACATTTCACTCAGAAATAAATGTATACACAGACATTAATTTCACTATTTACATTTACAAGTGTTAATGCTTTTTACCAAAATATCTTTATTTCTCTGAAAAGTACACTGAATTTTGTGTCCCCACTTTTAACTTGTAGTGCATTTCATTTGGCATGTGTACTACAGCATTATATTAGTTCAAATGCAGAGGCAGAAAAAGTGCTACTTGGAGAATTCAGGCACTGAAACATTTGTTCATCCCTACTTCTACGGGGCAGGAGGCGATAGGGGTTATTGATTGTTGGGCATTAAAACAAGACGTTTAAACAATATTGGAATCCAATGAATATTTTAGAGATATAGAGGCTATTTTAGGAACCACTTCAGAAATATTCAGTAAAGCAATGTAAATACAGTTCCTATTATCCTTATTCTTGTAACATTTCAAATTATTCTTAAAATATTCTTATTTTCCTAATCCTGAAAATATACAACACATATGATCACCGTAATACATTGCTGTACTACACAGGCCTGTGTGTGCGTGTGATTTCTTTTTAGAAAGCTTGGAGCAAGAGGGACAGCAAGCATTAACCCAGGATCACAGAACCTGAAAGTGTTTTTGATCTGTATGAAATGCAGAACCTCATTCCTCCCTATCTTGAAGTGCCATTTATAAGCACTAATGTAAGCTACATTAGGACATTAGGATCTTTTTTGTTACCTGTATACTAAACCATACAAACTATTTATGATTGTTTTGTAACTTCAGCTGTAGCTGCATTTCCAGTGTGGTGTAGATTTGAATTTGAAGGGGAAAAGACTAAACCCGACGCGAAGAACATACCATGCATGTGTTTCTGACCTCTTGCACCTCTAACAGCCATGAAGTATTTAAGATAATGAGCTAATGACTGCTGAATACTTTGCTCCCAGTTTTATTATTGCGCTTTGCATTCTCAATCATGCCACAGCGGGTCACTGCTGAGCATGTGCGGAGTGTGTCACATGTTTAACTGTGCTCCAAATAGACCCACATTCAGTATTTATCATGTTCTTCGTTACTAATAAAGAGTTGTTTATTAGCTGGCTCAAAACCAGTTAGCACACTGATAGATTCACAAAAGTTTTACAGTTCATCACAGCTTTATTCCGGTCGACTGCACGAAACATGATGCGAGCTACAAGTTAGCAAATGAATATAGTGTCTTGAGAATCCTGTGTTTTGGACAGAGAGATTCGTAATTGTAAATATGTATAGTATAAAATAAATAAAATGTTTGAAGTCACAACAGCCTCTATGAATATAGTTTATATTATAGGTCGAGTTTTAGGAAAGCACAGCAGGTTGCTTTATGGCGCACGCACTCTGATATGAGTGAATGAACAAATTTCTAGCACTGTGTTAGGATCCAGATGCCTTTTGTCTCACAGCTTTGTTAACCGTGCCTCTTTTTTTTTTCCATTTTGCCTTGATACATTGAAAAGGAAATCTGTTATTTTGTAGAATATGATGCTTGACCACAAGTGGGTCAGGGGAGACATTTTCCAAGATCCTGTCTGCAATCACTGGACATGTCATAAAGAGTGTGACATCATGCCTGTAGTGATCTTCCACATGCAGAGAAGCTCACACTGCAGTTAGATGTTGTTTTCCTTGATTTGCTGTGCAGTTACAGATAGAATGTTGGAAACATTTACTGCTATTTACTGCTGTGATTTCATTATTATGCAATATTTAATAAACTGTATTAAAGCTTTTGACTGTTCTGATTTTTTTCATCGACTTTTCATGTGCATTTTATTTTACAAATCTGAAAGGACATTGTCTCACAAATGGTTCCATTACAGACAATTTAATTACAGATATTATTACAATTTTTTTTAAAGTGTAGTTATTTTAATCTTATTGTTTCCACATGCTCTTTTTTCAGATCATGTTTCTCTACATTTTTGTCATGCTTTTCTCAATATTCTCTCCTCGAGTATTCTTACTTTGACTGAAGCTCAATATATTGTTTTTGATAACAATAAAATAACACAAAACATATTCTGTTTTTAATAACATAATAAAACATCATAAAACATTGTTTTTAATAACAATAAAATAACATACCAAAACATATTCTGTTTTAATTAACTATAGTTTACAGACCAATGTCAAGATATTAATCAGTTATAAGTCTGACTTCATCCTGGCATCATTTCTTTCACTTATTAGTGAGCTGGATCTTATTGGTGTAATTCAAACCTCAACAAAAACATTGAGATTACAAAATAATAACACATTATATGTAATATGTTATATAGTAAATTAATATTTGTTAGAGAAGTGAAGAAAAGAGTGCAGGCAGGGTGGAGTGGGTGGAAAAGAGTGACAGGAGTGATTAGTGATAGAAGAGTATCTGTAAGAGTGAAAGGGAAAGTTTATAGGACTGTGGTGAGACCTGTGATGTTGTATGGTTTAGAGACAGTGGCATTGAGTGAAAGACAGGAGGTGAAGCTGAAGGTAGCAAAGCTGAAGATGTTGAGATTTTCACTGGAAGTGACAACGATGGACAGGATTAGACATGAGCTTATTAGAGGCCTATTAGCTCACCACAAACATAAAAATGATGACACAATCTTTTGTATGCCAAAAACCCCCCAAACAAAAGTCAAGATTTTCCCCTATCTGATGTCAATTCAAGTCAAGTTTATTTCTATAGCGCTTTTCACAACAGACATAGTCTCAAAGCAGCTTTACAGAATTTAAGAGTTAAGGTGAATGATGTAATTTATCCCTGATGATGAGCAGCCATCTTGACTGTGGCAAGGAAAAACTCCCTTAGATGTTCTAAGGAAGAAACCTTGAGAGGAACCAGACTCAAAAAGGAGAACCCATCCTCATTTGGGTGACATCAAAAGTGTGATTATAAATCTATAAAACAATGTAATGTAATGTAACATAATTATTGCAGTGCGGCACCACAAGGTGGCAGCAATGTTCTGAAAATAGCTTCACTGCACATACTCTGCGTCAGACCTACATTTCATACAAATAATCTAAATGGGTGAGATTTAATTATCGTAAATGTAATTCTATGATAAATGTACATAGCAAACTAGCTATAGAGACACCACATTTGATTAACAAGATTAGATTACATTAAATTACTCTTGTTATTGCTATTGATCACATAACATCTATATATGCAGGAAAGAAAGAGCACCACATGGCTCAATTTATAACTTTTAGTGAAGTTTATGAGCTTGCTTTACAACCTTGGTATTTATGATAGGTATAGCAAAAACAATGTAAACATCGGTTTTCATGAACAAATAACATCTTAAAACAAGAAGTAAAATCAATACCTAATTTTTGTGTTTAAATATACTGTACTTTTGCACATGCTTTTCAGCCTTTAACCTGAATACCCACCATTTAGGTGGACATACTTTATGCAGAGATGGAATTACTTTAATCTCAAAGCATTAAAAAAATTCTGCATTGAGTAAGAAAACAAAAAAAACAAAACATATATATATATATATATATATATATATATATATATATATATATATATATATATATATATATATATATATACACACACACACACACACACACACACACACACACAAACACACACATATAAATAAAAACTATTTAAAATCCAAATTCATCTGACGTTTTATTCTTTTTTCAATAAAGGGGGACGGAATCAAACAGTGCAGCTAATGACTTTGATTCCCTTTAAACTGAAGTTCAATAAGATACGCCTATTAAAATGTGAGCTACTAAGGAAGACCTTTGGTGCCAGATTTCTTTATTAACCATTTTTCTTCTTCTTCTTCTTCTTCTTCTTCTTCTTCTTCTTTTTAATGATGTTACTAATTGTATCTTGAATCATCATCACAGGTGCTTTCAATTATTTATTCGATATAAATGAGCCTGAAGCAAAGCGACATTGAAATCATATTCAAATGCAAATGAAGTAGTAAATCATGCAATGCAATAGTGTGATTAACACAAAGAGCTGCACTGCTCTGAGAAAATGCTGAATGTAAAGCACCATGAAATATGAATATAGTGTAATGGGATAATGATTTTATAATGCAGAAGTCATAAGCAGTGTGTAATTTAGAATGACTGTATTGTACTAGTAGATTTTTTTATAAGTGAAATCAATGAATTCCTGGCTTCTGAAGAGAGAAATACTAAAAAAGGTTTAAGTAAAAACACAATAGAGGAACATTGAACAGCAATAAATTACTAGGCTATGAAATGTATTTTTGTTGTGAACATAATCTGGTAAAGAATAAAATAAAAAGCAATGGCAGTTTAAAAGTGTTTCATTGCTGAAATAAACTCAGTATCAATGAGACAGTTTTTTTTTATTTTTGATTATGTAACTATGTGTATAGTATAAAGAAAGCACACACCACACACAACTTTTCAGACATAAGATATTAATTCAACATACTAGATATTATACGCTACTAACTGGATATCAGTTACAGATATTAGATATTTATTTACATTTTGCAGCTTACACAGCAGTGTATAAGCATTATAGGTATAACTCACTATTTTCAGCTAATGTTCTGTACATTAATCTGCGATTCAACTGCATGAAAACAAGAAGTATGTGTAGAAATAATTGATTGTTGTTGAAGTGTAAACATCGCTGCATCTCTGCTCACAATCTGTTTTTCCGATTGCCATCTGGCGAACGTTATCAGGGAAACCAGTCACGTACGGACAGGTTAAAGAATCACATCTATATAATGTGCCTTATAGTGATCAGTGTTAAAAATTTACCTAAGTTTCACCATCAGCAATTCGATTACACTGTGTGTAAATAATGATTAAACTTAGAATGTTAATTTAAAGTGATATATATTTGTGTTGGGTCTGAAACAGATTTCAGCTCATAAATAACAATGTACATCCAATCACGTGGCTCAGGTGCTATACAATAGGCTGCAATGAAATTCAAGTATGAATATGAAATTAGAATTGTTGATGATATGGTATATTTTGACTGTAAAATGACAAGCTACAACTTTGCTGGGTGACAAATGTTGTACCATGTCATGCTATTCTTCTATGTTATTGCCACCTAAAATTAATCATCTAAATTATCAATTCAACGTTTCCTCAAACATTTCTTTCTGGTTTAAACCGTGGTAGAGACCTTCGCCCTTGAAGGCAGCCCAGGCCATGCGCTCAGTGGTGAATATTGCACTCCAGTCTCCGGTGGGAAAAACGACTATGGCTCCTTCACCCCCCTGGACACGCTCAGCCATATACTGCAGCGAGGAATCAGCTGCTTCACATGCTGAATTCCTATCACACATAAACAATTTTATTTATTGTCACTCAAGTAAACACATTCAGCAATGAGCAGGTGTTTCATTATGCAAAATAAACTAACCATGAATCTCAGTACCCTTTCCTTTATTTGATGTAAAAATCACATCATTTATTGCAATGATAGTATGTGAAACATACACTGAATGGTGGAGAGTAAAATAAAATAGATGCAATTACAGAAAATATACTAATAAACCAATATCCATTCAGTGTCAAAGTGCATATTACTACTAGTATAATGATGATGATGATGGTTATGATGATGATGATGATTATCCTTTATATTTTATTATAGCTACTAGTAGTATGTGATATAGAAAAAAAGTATTTTATTTTAGTGTCACAATTATTTATTTGTTTGTTTATTTATTATATTTTAGTAGTAGCAGTTATTGCTTTTGTTACTGTTGCTTGTTATTAGTAAGAATATTGTTATTCTAAAATTTCAATAAACTTTCATTATAATGTATGTCCTTGTAATTTCATAATGCATATCTTATTTTAAATGACAAGACTGTTCTTCCCAATACCAAATACCTACTACTATTACTACTACTTTTAGTACCACTACTACTACTAATAATAATAATGATGATGTTTTCTTTTCACTGTTCCCCCCAACATAGCTAGAACATTCCAAAGAACCTTCTTTTTGTTCATTTGTTTGTTTGTTTGCATGGTCACTAAACTCAAAGTGCATGGTCAAAAGAAATCCACAGTTATTTTTCACCCTATTACCCTTATGTTTTTGCTTCACAAAAATAAAATCAATTTTTAATTTAAAATGTCAGCCCAAATGCTGGGCCACACTTTGTTCTACTACTACTGTTCCAATTCCCTGTGCAAGAAAAAAAGTCTCAGGTTTTCAATTTGTGTCCTGCTGTGTGATAAAGCAGCATAACCTAGCAGACTCTATGGACACAACATCATTCAGGAAGAGAACAGTATAACACAGGCTCAAACTAGTAGCAGAGTGAGGGCATTTATTCATTACAGGTGCAGTGGCACAGAGGACTGTCTGGAAAAAAGAAATGGCAGACGTTCTGACATAAAAGTTTCTTCTAGGTTTGACTCGGGCACAAACACATTTCTGAACATGGCAAGGAACCAGGGAATATGCGTGTTCTAATCAAAGAAGCAGCGATTTTACATGAAAGACTTGGCAACGTAAAACATAATGGTTCCCAGAGCCAGATGGAGTGGCTCTGTTGCTATGCGGAGGCCGGTATTTAAAAGGATAAACACAAAGACAGCAAGTAAAAAAAAAAGTGAAGCGGCTCTGTCCATTTCCACAGTCATTACTGTAGAAATCACAAGCAAACAATAGCCTGCTGACCCTCCACACACACTCTGCCTCATTATCCTCTACCAACCGTGGCTGTCTGTCTGATCCCCTCCCCTCTTACACACCAATTAAAATGATTGGCAATGGCAGTGTCAGATCCTCATGCCACATACGTTAGTCTGGCATGTTCATACAAAATCTGAAGATGGTGTGGCTGTATGGAGAGATTTTTCAATGCATTGCCTGCACAATAAAAAAAGGGAGAAAAAGAAAAAAGAAAAGAACAGCAGCAAAAAGCAAGCTGAGAAAGAGCATAATAACGCCCAGCAGGCTGGAGTGCTGGCCAGAAGGATTTCATACAAGTTCTGTGAAATTCACATGCCAAACAGAATGCAAATGTTTAGTATAAAAAACATCTGCCATCATGTAAAGATGTTAGAGCAAAACTTGAAAAATAAGAGCAAAAAATGAATAATTACAGTTTACTTAGCATCTTGATAGAAATTTAAATTCAGTAACTACATTTTAACTGGATAAATGTATCACTTATGAGAAAGCTCAGATGACATGGAAAAATGCCCTGAGACAATATGAGGAAGAAAGATTGAAATGAACCAAGGATAGTAAATATACCGTATGGGCAGAAAATGTATTATCACTTAAACATGAAACCAATTTTGCTACAATTATGAGCTACTTAAGAGCAAAAACTGTTTGTGGCAATTGTAGTCCTTTGCCATTAAACCAATGTGCGCTAGATTACACATATTAGAGATTTTGTATATTTATTAAATACAAAAATCTGTTCAAACGAACATAGAATCTCCTGATCCTATAGATCTTTTGCAAGCACTTTATTAAGCACTTCATTGTCATGGAGGATCCAGAGCAAAACCAGTGACCACAGAGGATGAGGTGGGAATACACCCTGGATATAAATGCTACAGACTTCATTTTATTATTTTTACTAGAAACCTTTTAGAAACGTTTTTGTTTTTGTTGAATTAGATTTTTTTAGTCCGCTGGAGTGTTTAATGAAAACGTCACTAGGTTATGTATGCAACCCTAGTTCCCTAAGGGAACGAGAGCTGCGTCGAAAATGCTTTGGGAATGCCTGGCCGTGTTCACGCTCTGAATCACGTGTAAAATCTGGCCAATAGGTCTGCTTATTAGCCGGGAAACCTTTCCTGTGAGGGGCATAGCAGACGAACAGCTACTCTGACTTCCTTCACCGACTCGTCCTGTGCCAGTACTGGACACAGTCGATTTTGCTTTTCCTGGTTAGGGCCTCGGAAAGAAGGAGGGCAGAATGCCTTCAAAATTACAGGTCGTGAGGAAGCTGGAGGCACCTTAGGCACATACCCCGGCTTGGGGTACAGAATAGCACTGGCCATGCCAGGGGCAAACTCCAGGAGAGACAGGGCCACGGAAAGAGCCTGTAGGTCCCCGACCCTCTTAAGGGAGAAGATTGCCGGAAGAAAAGCGGTTTTAACCGACAAATACCCAAGGGCCACCTCGGCGAAGGGCTCGAAGGGGGCTCACACCATGTGGTGAACAGATCGCATTTAGCGGCCAGCTGCTAGGAACTCCCCCCCCTCAGGGGCCACAGGCACAGCTTCCATAACTCTGGGCAGGGGTGAACCAGGGTTCCCCCTGCCTGTGAGAGGAGATCCCTCCTGGGAGGAATTTTCCAAGGAGGTCCCTCGAGGAGGGACAGCAGGCCTGCAAACCATGGTCTGCCCGGCCACCGAGGTGCCACCAGGAGGAGACGAGCTCCATCCTGGCGGATTCTCCCCAGAACTCCCGGGAGCAGCACAATAGGGGGAAAGGCATACAAACACATCCTCAGCGGTTCTCTCTCTCTCTCACCCAATGGGGTTGGGTGAGAGAGAACCAGAGGGGACAGTGCAAAGTCTCCCAAGTCACAAACAGATCCACCTGGGTTTTGTAATATCTCTGCCATATCTGCTCCACCACCTCGGGGTGGAGCCTCTATTGCCCAAGCCTCTGCCCTTGCCTCGAAAGGGCATCTGCTCTCCAGTTCAACCGACACGGGATGTAAACTGCTCTTAATGAGCGGAATTTTCCCTGGGAGCATAGATGGATCTGCTGCGCCAGCCTGTACAGGGGTCGAGACTGAAGACCTCCCTGGCGGTTGATGTATAAAACCACCGATATGTTGTCTGTAAGGACCAACACATGGGGACCTCTCAGGTCTTGGTGGAAGTATTCCAGTGCCAAGAACACGGCCATCATCTCCAGGCAGTTTATGTGCCATAAAAGATGTGACTTGTCCCACCGACCTTAGAGGCCCCGGCCACTCATGACCGCTCCCCACCCCGTGAGGGATGCGTCCGTCGTTAGCATTACGCGATGACAAGGAGCTCCAAGGATGGGGCCTTGGGACAGGAATGTAGGTTCTCTCCATACTTCTAAGGCTCGCAGGGCTCGCCTCGAGACCTTCATAGTACGGAACGGATTTCCCTTTCGGGAGAACCCTCTGCCTCTGAGCCACCACTGGAGTGGTCTCAAATGGAGGCGGCCAAGTGGGATCACACTGCCCGCTGCCGCCATGAGACCAAGCAGCCTCTGGAACTGCCTCACAGGCAGTGACTGGCCTGCTTTTACTCTCTTGAATGCAGTGAGGATGACTTTGAGCCTGGCAGGAGACACTTGTGCCCGCAACACGGTCGAGTCCCACATTTCACCCAAGAAGGTGGTTCTTTGTACTGGAGAAAGTGTTTACTTTGCGTTTAGTATTAACCATAATTTCTTCATGTGGGCGAGAACGACATCTCGATGCTGGACTGCCTGAAGCTCTGATCGGGCTAATACCAACCAATTGTTGATATAGTTTAGAATGTGGTATCGGGTCTAGAGCCAATTCATGCACTTGGTGAATGTGCGGGGTGAGTGCCAGGCTTGGGCAGCCCCGTGAAAGCGGTGGGGAAGGTACTGCTGAAGGTACCGCTGCGGTTTAGACTCCTGAAACCTGTCGACAACCGCCCCGACCCAGTCACCGAACCAGATGATAGCCAGCTAGCATCTCTTCAACCCTGGACATCTCCCCATAGCCGCACTCCCTGAACCCTACTATATTTGCGTATAGCAAATGCGGGGGAAAGGTACGGGCTACATACGGTGTCTCTCAGGACCTAGACACCTCGGTGTGTCAGTCGGGAAAAAACGGTAGGCCCCGGGGCGGAGGCTGTGCCACGGGATGCAGGAAATGCTTATCCAGCTAGCTGGGAACGCATTGCTTCCGCTTCTCGTAGGGCCAAGCTATCTCTAACTTAGCGATGGCCTGTGTCACTACCTTCAGGAGCTCCTTGAACAGCACAGGCTGTGAGGAGTCCTCCTTGGAGAAAGGGATCCAGAGCTCCGCATCACACTTGCCACACGCACCGGAAGAAAGGACCACCGAACTTTTACATTACAGGACTCATCCTTCTCCATGCCTTCTTCTAGGTCAGCCTGCGAGCCCCACGAACTTCAGCGCTGCTTCGCCTCGGTGAAAGCGGGGCCTGAGCCTCAAGGAAGATCACTTTCCTCGATGAGTGATCTCTGGGAGAGGAGAGTGCGGATAGCCATACGGCTACAGAACAGACAAGCAACCAACGCAAAGCTTTATATAAAATAAAACGGGGCAAGGGGGGACACACATGCAAAAGTTTGTTTGCTTTTTTTCCATGCTGCACAGATTCACACACAAAGTGCTTACCTGAACAACAGAAGCTGATGTCGCTCCCATCGCTCTCCCATTTTGTAGCTTCCTGGTTTGTGTGACGTCGCCCACCAATGACGTCACGACTGCCTATTGGCCAGATTTTACACGACGTAGCTCATGTTCCTGAAAGGGAACTAGATTTACCACAATAATCTTACATGAAGTTATACATTTTAGGTTAATCTAAGTGTCTGGCCATATTTAAATTATTTTTCTAAATTGATTGTGGTAGGGAAAAAAAATCCCATACTGACTTCAATGTTGGAATAAAACCCACAAAAGAAATGGAAAGAATGCAGAAAATTTTCAAAACATCTCTCAAATAATAAAAAGCTAAAAAGAAAAAAAATTGTAAAAGCGCTCAAAGATATAGGCAGTTTCTGTCCACCAGCTTAGTGCTAATAACAATGTTCTGAGCCTCGAGAGTCAGTGCTCCTTCAATCTAAGTCAGTCTAGGTCAATTTAAATTGTAATAAAGGCATATCTCTTATTGTAAACAGCAAGCAGTCTGCACAAAGGTTAGGTAATGCAGTTCCTTTTCTTCCACTCAAGACAGTAATGAAATGGGGGACTCTGGTGTCAGACACTCGGCTTCAGGTGGGAAAAAGGAAAGAGATATTGAGCTCAGCTGGCAGTGTATAAAGCATGCACTACATCCTCTGTCTCATTCGCTGGGATTGGGCATGCTCTCACTATGTGCCTGAAATGCTAAGAGACTATGAATGCAGTCATACCGTGTCCTTCTTTAAAATCCAATCACTCACGTAATCTCGTTTTGTTACTTTCCTGTAACCTTAATCGGCCTGTCCTTCCATTCTAAACAAAGCCAGTGATTTTATACTGTATGCTGTTTGGTTTCTCCAATCAGCACTCAGACATTTGAAACACTTTAAGAAAAAACAATTATTATATTCTGTTTATTATATTACTTTTTGATTGCATACAAAAAAGTTAATTACTTTAATATGTAAGCTATATTTGTTTGTCCAGAATCAAGATCCTCACTAGTGGTGGCTGAGGTGAGCCACTTTAATGCAAGGCACATTTTTATAGTACTGCACTATACAGGCTACACAATGCAACATACTTCATTTCTCTCCTTACTGACTGTCCGGGCTGAAAAGCCATCCGGTGACTAAGACTGGGATTGGGAATAGGTCATGAGACTGCTGTACTGCACTTACTACTCAGGCAAAGCATGAGTGGGTAACCATGCATAAAATATTCAATTATCAAATTCAGCATAATCAAAAATATTGTACAATTAAACCCCCATATTTGCTGTTTCAGTTACAATAGTCGATACAAATTTAACATTTTGACAATAAAATATAGCAAACAATTATTATTCAAATCGTGGGCTGTTCTGAGAACTGTTATAAAATCTACCTGGCTGTTAGTCAGTAAGAGCTATTAGATAAACTTTCATGGTATTGCAGTGCTTGTGTTAAAGAAAACGTTATTTTGTTTAATACTGACCTTAATGTGGAAGAGAAGTGATGCTATTGCTGCTCTGCAAATACTGGGTCTTACAGTAAATTTAAAATCATGTAAGCCTTACATAACATGTCAGTCTTTCTACTGAGCCAGCCATTTTACAAACCTTACTTGATGTCTAATGCCAACACTTTTTTTTTTTTTTAATCAAAGGGGTGAAGCCAGGCCACTTTCTATTTAGTACAACATCAAAATGAAATTGAGCTTGACACAGTATTTGCATACTCACTTATTAAAATAGCTTTTTGTTATAACTGGCAAATTCACTCTAAAAGAACCTTTTAATAAAATCTAATTATTAAATCTTACATGTCTTGGATACACCTGACTGCTCAGTCTTATTGGAACTCACTACAATTAGCTTTTTTCCCACTGCAGTGGGATGTTTTTAAACCATCCCACAGCTGAGAACTTCAGTGTAGTCATGATCAGTAATGCCAGTTTGATTCAACATAGCTCTAGGGGGTTCTTAATCAGTCATCTTCATGCTTCAATAAATCACCTGATCTTTTAATTTCACCATTTGCTATATTAATAGTGCTAATTGTCATTCGATTTGAATGTAACTGCACACATCTGAGTGCTTGACATTTTTTAATTAACACAGTTTTTCAGCAGCAGAATTTCTAGATTTTCTACACAATGAAGCCAGTCATAACAGGCATAAGATAATAAAATAATTATAATAAGATTTTTCTGTTCTAATATTTAACAGCAAATTAGCTATCTCAAGGTTTGAGAAGAATAAAAGTTTGTATTCTACCATCCATGCCAATTTTATTTTTATACCTTCAAAAAATGGAATATGCAATATTTTATATTCTTATGATCCAACTATATGTGAGGCCCCAGATACAAAGACATTTATCTAGGCTGGCTACCTGGGGAGTATTGTGTCCAGTGATTTATCACCTCTTCTATCTGCACACCAGATCGAGTTCCATGACACTCACTGAATTGATTTAGCTTCTGACTCGTGTCAGGTGTTTCCTTTCATTTGTCCCAACGTGTTATATTCACTTTCTGTCAATCAGTCTAATGCCTAAATGTGCTAGCTAGATAAACCTTGGATTCACATTGAACATCAGTTTTAGGGATTAGGTGAGCTGCAAACTGGAGATTCAAAGATCCAACAGGGAAAGAAAATGATCAATCAGTACCTTGTTCCATGTGAAAGAGGATTAGCCTGGCCAAGGTGACTTTCAGAATAGATTCGCCATGGCCAGTGCAGGACACAGCACCACTTCTATTGTCTGTATATCCACCTGAGTCTTATCTCAGACACACACACACACACACACACACACACACACACACACACACACACACACACACAAAATACCTATGCATAATTAACTGGACTTTATGATAAAGCATGAATCACACAAATGCAATCATAAAGTACAAAGTAAATATAAATTGCAAGGTCAAGCAGCTCACCAATGAAAGGAGAATCTCCAACTCTTTCCACCATTTTGTTCTGGATTTCTCCAGTCGAAGTTGCACAGGCAACATTCCCAAATACACACAGAGCCACTGCTCCAACTATGTCATAGCCACTGTGAAATTAGACAAGTCTGAAATATATATACTTTTTTCAATTATTAAATTATACAGTGTCATGTCATTTAAAACAAGTGCACCTTGTGCAATAGATTGAATTATTTATATCTTTAGCTCAAATCATCTTCTTTGAATTTCTTCAACATTTCCCCATATCCTGCCAAGGATTGTCTATCAATATCTAGAGCAGGGTGAGAAAAGATTTACTTTCCAAAGTGTGAAGAAGATTTTGGACATCATCTCTTATTTTGAAAGGTGTAGCCCAAGAGAGCACACTCTGATATTGGTAAAGATGTAGAATGAAGGGTGTGAATAGATGGAATCTCACTCAAATAACATGCTCAAAAATGTCTGAAAATTATAATTTTTTTTAGTTTGGCCTAAAGAGATTTCTAATCCTTCTGTGGCTTCCTCAGAATGTTAAAGTTAAAATCTATTGATCTACCATAATGAATATTATATGCACCATCTAAACGCAGCAGATTACAAGTGTAATATTCACAGTCACAAAAATGGTACACAGGACACAAAATGAACATCTGCTGGACAAGGAGAAGAAAAAGAAGAATCCAGTTGTAGGTCAGCAATACAGCAATAGTGTAGGAATTATTGACATTTTTAAA
Source organism: Silurus meridionalis (assembly GCF_014805685.1). Lineage (NCBI taxonomy): Eukaryota > Metazoa > Chordata > Actinopteri > Siluriformes > Siluridae > Silurus > Silurus meridionalis. The sequence goes on along the minus strand of NC_060885.1, from coordinate 10,956,085 downwards.
ATACTTTCCCAATTACCTGCTACTCATTAAGACTCATAAGAACTTCTGCAAGACTCATACTCATAGGAAGGACAGAGAATTAATATGGTTAAAATTCCAGATCCCAGTTGTGCCAGATCACAGTGCTAATCAAAATCACATTCATCGTTTCAATTGTTTTTGGCAGTACAAAGCAGATTCTCCAGCTCTAGTTCATTGTTCGGCTACAAGGTGAAACACAATCAACCACATTTTGAGCCATATGGTTGAACCTGAACAGTCAAGTCGTGTCTGTACATTTAAAACTCATCCTATTTACAATCCTCAATAAGGACAAGTAATCCAGTTCCACTGACAGCTGTAACATCCAAAATCCCACAATTTCAGAGTGATTTTTGCCACTTTATCACAATGACACAGGTTAGTCTTCATAGCAAATTAGCAGGATTTTCATTTTAGAAAGTTAATCATGACACAGACCCCAGGCTGTTCTCAAAGTGAAAAAAAAACCAGGAAGCAAACAGTTTTCTTATGAAGCATATTTGTCTGATTCATCTGACACAGAATCCTGAGGCATCAATCAATTTTGACACGAACTAGATTACTCCTTTAAATCGCCAGCAATAGCTGGAGCAGGCTTAGCAGCTTTGGGGAAAACAGCATTTAAGAGCTGTGTAATGCTGTATTTAAAGACTGTGTAAAGCCTGTATTTCAAACCGTATAGAATTATAAAAATAGGTAGTCAATCTTTTCAAACAGTCTAATAAACAGTATTAATAGGGCATGAAACAGGTCATTTGAAAGCTCTTTCTAAGCTGTCCTGCTCAGTTTCTTACGCAGTGCATTGGAGTAATACCTGTAGCTAAGATTTCACACATACATGACATACCACATGCACATTTATACATTATTATATCAGTGACTGATGTCTGTAAACAAAGCTTTTATTTTAATACAGCAATAATAGTAAGAACATAACGTATAATAACAGTTGCACCATAACACTGTTGATTGATCTAATCTGTCAGAAGGTATTGATTCATTTTCTTGAATAGGCTTTTACAATGATTGCAGTTGTAATTTAACATATTAAGGTTTAGTTTCATTTGCTCAGTATCATTTCTGCAGTAACTGCTTATTCACAGAAACTTGTATGGTCTTAATAATATAAGGCTAGAAATAAACTAATAAAAAATGTTCTGTGATGGGAGTCTCAGGTGTCAGCGCATTGAAATAGTCAGTATCCATTTTGCCCCTGGAAAGCTATGGTTAAAAGGTGTGTGTTTTTAAAATCTACTTTTAAAATGGATAGGAAAATTATGAGCTGGTAAGGGAACTGTTATAGCTGCTATAATCGTAACTGAAAGTAAAATATAATTTACTTCAAGTGTTACACAACATTAAATGTAAATATTATTAAAAATAAAACAATAAAACAATCAATAATAAATTCTAAACTATAAGTTCACTCCCTCATTTACTATTATAAAACATTAAATTACGTTTTAATTTCTTATTTAAGTACACTGTTACAGAATCATACATTTTAACACTTTCAAATATAAGACATGTGCATATGCATGAATAATAATACACTATGATTACACTATGATCCAGAACAACAAAACATGATAACTGCATTAAAATCTGCTCTATGTGCCATTGCACTGGGCCTGGTGTAATATATGAGCAGGGTCAGGCGGTATGGGCAGCAGGTTGCTGCATAATCACCCTAAACGACGGTGCAGGATAATTGTGTTCCAAGGGCTGTGTATTAAAGAGCCCAGTGACAGCAGTGTGGCTGAGCGCAGGGAGGTCATCAATAATAGAGGTGCGGTAGGGAGGGATGAAAGGTTGTAGCTCAGCCAGCTGTCACTTAACACCCTCTCGGCACTATTTTTACTGGCTCCCAGAGGGTCTGAGGTTACACTCCACCACGACTGAGCCTCCTCTACCTCACCTCCTGGGGAAGCAGAGGTGACAGGAACAGTGCTACCCTGATCTAGATGCATTGCCTTAACCCTCATGTTCTGGTCAAATGTCCTGCTCTGATTTTGTGTTTCATGAATGTTTGAAAGAAAAAGAAGAAGAATTTTAAAACAGTACTCTTTGTTTTAAAGTTCTTGGTGAATGATTTGATAGTTTCTCCATCATAATCATCCTCATCATTATTTTTAAAACATCAATTCTTATGTATTTTGGAAAAATTGAGTTTAGCTAGCAGATCCTAGAATCTGTGTCAGTACACAGTTAAACTGTTCTGGAAGCTGGTGGCCACAATTTAAGTCACTTTATATTGTATTTTTTTCCAATCAGCTTCAGATATTATAATACACATCATTGTTGATAAATTCCTCACTCTTATCATGATAAGACGTGCTGGGTGTCAGGTGTGATTTATGGAATGCAGCAGGGACCAGAATCACTGTTTCACTTCATTTATAAAAGTAATTTTTTTATGTTTTCATTCTGTTGTGTTTTGTGTTTCTTTAATCACTCTAATCATATATATATATATATATATATATATATATATATATATATATATATATATATATATATATATATATACAGTGGAACCCGGTTATCTCGCCCTCGGTTATCTCGACAACCCTATTAAGTCGACGTTTTTGAAGTGGAACCGCATTTTTTATCGGTTATGTCGATAAATTTTTTTATGTCGCTGAACCCTAATATCTCGAGCACAAGGGGGGAAAAATTGCCCATTTAACGTCGGTTATCTCGGTGCAGCCGCAGAAGAACTCGCGGAAGTGGCGGAAAAATCAAGCCTTACAGCTGCTACAGGTGTTGTATACTGGTGAATCTCTGCTGTTAGTTAGTGCACATATGCCTTTTGTTGTTAAATGTTATGCGATGAACGGGAGGCGAAACCTGACACGCTGAAGGGGGCCGAAGGGGGTGTGGCAGGTGGATTCCTGACAGATAAACATGTACTGTATGTATTTTTTTAGCATGCCTTCATCAAACAAATCGCGGCAACGCTGTTGTGTAAAAAACCCCTTCAGAAACATGTGCATGCACATTCTCATTTATTAACGCACATCATGTACATAAAGAAATTTCAAGCACGTTAATATATTGCCGCCATTTTGATTTTTGTTTATCTCGAACATCGGTTACCTCGATGCTTTTTGGCGACCCCCTAGGACATCGACATAACCGGGTTCCACTGTATATATATATATATATATATATATATATATATATATATATATATATATATATATATATATATACAGTACAGACCAAAAGTTTGGACACACCTTCTCATTCAAAGAGTTTTCTTTATTTTCATGACTATGAAAATTGTAGAGTCACACTGAAGGCATCAAGGGCTATTTGACCAAGAAGGAGAGTGATGGGGTGCTGCGCCAGATGACCTGGCCTCCACAGTCACCGGACCTGAACCCAATCGAGATGTTTTAGGGGTGAGCTGGACCGCAGAGTGAAGGCAAAAGGGCCAACAAGTGCCAAGCATCTCTCGGGAACTCCTTCAAGACTGTTGGAAGACCATTTCAGGTGACTACCTCTTGAAGCTCATCAAGAGAATGCCAAGAGTGTGCAAAGCAGTAATCAAAGCAAAAGGTGGCTACTTTGAAGAACCTAGAATATGACATTTTTCAGTTGTTTCACACTTTTTTGTTATGTATATAATTCTATATATAATTCCACATGTGTTAATTCATAGTTTTGATGCCTTCAGTGTGAATCTACAATTTTCATAGTCATGAAAATAAAGAAAACTCTTTGAATGAGAAGGTGTGTCCATTCTTTTGGTCTGTATTGTGTATATATATATATATATATATATATATATATATATATATATATATATATATATATATATATATATTACTAACAATAATAAATTGCTATTGTAGCAGCTATTGTATCGCCATTAACAGTTGAACTACAGACCTAATCACAAATAAAACCACACTGAGGAATAATGACAGGAAAAATAAGCAAATAATTCTTAAATGTGAGCAAGACACATAGATACTTTCAAATCTTAAATAAACCTAAGATTAGAGTTATATTAGGCGCTTTGTTTAATAAATTTACTTGCCAGTAGAATGACCTTTCCTGCTTACTAAATCCACATCAAAAGAAATCTTTATGGAAAAGATATTATGTTTCATTATATGCTGAATATAAGCTCCTAAAAACATGGAAATGGATACAAACATTAAACTAGAGAGCAGCAGTTAAAAAAATCAACTGACTATTTAAATGCCTAGAGGAAGAAATCTGAAAGAAAAGATACAGAAGACAAGACTTTTTTCCCCCAAAAAACATCTGCCCAAACATAAAAAAAAAAATCCTGAAACATCAAATTCACATCATAAGGCGTCCATCACTATAATCACAAAAATAGTGTTCCTAACAACAGCCAGCATTGACATCCCTTCAAATTTTATATCTAAAAATCTAAAAAAACTTTTTCTGCAACTTTGCAGCCATTATTCTTGTAATATAGAATTCTTTGTTTTGTTACAGCACCAGCTTTCAATTCACCATATATTATTCAACCCACACAGATACATTTTGTGATGTATTTTTGACAAATTGCTTTAATTGACTTCTTTGTTTTCACTGAAATGAAATGGGATTAACTCTACCCTCGATACTTGGCTTACTCACAAACAAGCTCTCAAACAGAGAGCTACTTACCACTGTGAGTTAAAAAGCTCTCTGACACCGACAGTGTACTTCTTGTTGTGCTGCCACTCTTTCCTCTCGTCCTCAGTCACCAAAGCCTGTGCAGGAACTGTAGGAATACTGATGCTCTCTACAAACAGATTCGATCCTCGACCTGTCAACATGATATGCTCGGTCTGGAGAACCCAAAATAGAAAAACAAGAAAAGACATGCTTGCTGTTAATTATTTTGCAAGCAAAAGTGATAAGGCATACTATTACATTCAACTAATACAATTAACTGTGCCAACATGCTGCTTTTAATAGGACTGCATTACGCAACTTACTGAATTTAAATTAATTATGAAATGTTTGTCTTAGAGCTACAGTTTTTTGTAGTTATTGCTTCGAAGTGATAGACTCTGTTGTAAAAATCATCTCCATATCTTTACATGTGGAATTAACCATGCCCAAACACCTTAAGCACTGTATGCTACAATTTATGGTACATTACATAAATGACACATTAATGCAACTTTTCAACCTAACATGTCCAGGTTTCAACCTAACCTGACCCTGGTTTAACTGACAACATCCAAGTGTATTCATACTGTATTTCATGTCTAATATGATCAACTACAGCACTAATGAGGGCAAAATGATTGCTGAAGATGAATAATGAATAACTTCAATAAACTCAGCCATCACGTTACAGAAATTCAAACATTATCATTAAAGTTGGCCTGTATGTTGAAATGATTCCCACTGCAGTAACACAGGCTGTGTGAGCATCACTGATAAGCTTGTAGTAATTCATGGACTTTATAAGATTTTCTCTGGGTAACACTGGCGTGCACATCAAATACAGAAAATCAGAAATATTTCATTGTATTTCAGAAGTGGTCCAGTTAATTCTATTTAAGTTTTGACTCCTTGCTTCACCAATCCAGACACACCTTAAAATCTTTCTTATTACATTGCAGAAAAGGCAATTCTCTAAAAAGTAATGGATATGAGATGTGAAAGACAATCAGTACATACACATCTGTTCAACGTTATTTTCACTCCATCTTTATCTAGGTGACCTTTAAGCCATGAATTTGCAACTCTTGTGGGCCAAAAGAAATTGAGAAAAAAATAAAGCTGCTAATTATTACATCAATGCTTTTTTTTATCTGTTGTTTGGCACAAGAAAAAAAACACCTTGTCCACTGTCTTTGTGTCTGTCTTGTCTCTGACATTTGAACCTTGTTTCACTCTCTCTGTCTGTTGCTCTGCTTTTTAAAGTCACTAATCAAAAATAACTTAAGATACAATAATATACCCTAATAAAGGAATAGTATATTTCTGTAAAAAGGCAAAGTACAATATAAAGTAAAGAATTAAACCAAAATTTAAACTATACATTTTTTACTGTCTATTTGTCTCTAAATTGGTGGTAATACTGTCTTAAACACATGACAAAATGAGCAAATGTGGCACAATACTACTTTATTTTTTATCTTTCTGTTTAAAATAAAACCAAGACACAAGATCGTTCCAGCTTGGGAAACTTCTTAAATATTAAAGTGTTTATTAATGTCATTTTTCTCTGTCGTGTGTAGTGCAGTGCAGATCACAGGCAAAAGCATGAGCTCAGTGAAGCTCATTCGCTGCATTGATCACAGACTGATGAATTTTTAATTTGGCTTATTAAACATTGCCGCCAAACCCTGGTAAGGCCAAGGTCTTTCGGGGGAGTCAACACAGGTACTGCGTCTAATCAATTCTCTTGTAAGAGCGGCTTCTTGTTTCGCTCATGTCTGCTACAATGAAAGGTGAAATTTGTGTATCAGAGGTGTGAAAGCAAGTTAATAGAGGCTGTTTATTTTGTCCTATTGGCGAATATTTCAACCGCATAATCGTATGCAGCATAAAAAGAGGTTACAATGAAAAAAAAAGCTAACAATTCACACATAGAAAAGTGTAATAAATTTGGTCTCTACACTCTGAAAGCATAATCTACTGTAATATTGCTGAACTTATTCAACTAAATTTGGTGCCAAATGTCTGCCTGATGATTTTACCTTAAAATGACATAGCATAAATAAATGATTTTTTTGTGCTTTATGATAACATAATGAATCTCTCTTTATTTAACCATAAATATATATTTTCACTGGTAGTAAATGATTATTCCAGAAAGGTAGTAGGAGTTATACAATATGCTTGCCATTAAGACACATTTCTCTTACAAAGCTGCAGTAGGGAAAAAAAAAAGAAAAAAGCTGTGCACTTGATCAGTCAAGCCTTTGTGCTCTGTGTGCGAGCCAAATTCGCATTATAAGACTTCCCATTTTCAGCATTACAAAGAGTGCTGATTGAAATCAATCTGAAAATCAGCCAAGCACTGACCTCCCTTTGACTTCATCATCTCAAAGCTGCAGAAGAAAATGCCATGTCTTAAGGAGTCAAAGTGAAATCTTAAAAAAAAAAAAAATGCCCTAGAATTTTTTTGGGAATATAAAAGAAAAAAACATTAATGTATTTTCAACCAATATAATCTGCTCCAAAGACTTGCAAAAGCTGGACAGAATTTTGCTTTGTATGTGTGATTTACATTCTATGTAGCTGTTGAGGGCAGCATGAAAGTGCTGCTTCTTATCATTTTCCATTTTCGAAGTTTAGCTTCAGCTGGCAAATCAGGATAAACATATGGTGTCCAACAGAGGTCTTAGAGTGATGGTGGGTGAAGTGAAGCATTGCACAAAAACATATTGGCAAGAAAGAAAAACTTGAATATAAACAAAGTTATTTCATATGATTCATGTAAGCTATAAAACACAAGCAGGAGTGGTGTTAGAGAAAAATTCTCAACAATGTGGTGATATGATACAGACTCTATTTCATAATGAAGTATTTCAATGTTATATCAAATCACAACATGCCATAAACTTTAATCATTAAGATTTACAACAAATCTGTAAAATGGCCAAAGTTCCTCTTATTAAAAGCAGCTATACAAATATCTTGTTAAATAAGAGAAACCTATACCCTGCCCTAATTGGAAATTTTAAAGCACCAACACTGAAGACTCCTTCTAATAACATCAAATAGTCACCTGTTCATGGAAAGAATAAAAAGGTTTGATGTGTTTGAGGTGTGCATTCTGAGAGATCAACAGGCTGGTTTTGAGCTTTACAGTAAGTACAATCGCAGTGAGCAGAACGACTGTAACGAGTTACTGTAGACTTCCTGACGGTTTAAATTCAGTCTATTCCCCTCATCTGATCGCTCTCAGAAACACAGCATTTTAGTTTGTAGACCCTCTGCTTATAGAATGTTTTTTGTTTACCACAACATTCTCTATAAACTCAAGCCTGTTCTGTGTGAAATTCCCAGGTGACCAGCCCTCCTGGCACCAACATTTATGCATAAAAAGTACATGGATCACCCTTTATTTTGATGTCTGAACAAAACATCAACTGAACTTCTTTACCTGTATCTGTGTGATTTTATTCATTGTGCTACTGCCACATTATTGGTTGATAGAAATCTGCATAAATTCTTAAGTGTATAGGTTCCCAATAAAGCGAACAGTAAGCATAGATTCTAAATGCCTGCCATAATGCCACAAATATACAAAATATCTCTATACACACACGTACATTAAGATAAACCTGGGATTTGCATTTCAGGCAGCACTATTTGATAGCTGCTGATTGTTGTGTATTTCAATAGAGAAAGTTGTATGATTTTTTCGTTTAAGTATTTTTTATTTGTCAATTTCATTATCAAAAATTTTGTATATTTTTTTATATTAGGCAGTTTTTCATTTGGCAAGATATTCTTTGACATGATTAACTAAAGTGCAGATTTTTATTTTTAATTATGGCTCTGCAGGTCAGTACAGAATAACAGCCAATTCAATGTGAGCACAAAGAACAAAATGAAATTTTAATTGCTTCCTTTTGATTGCTAATTCATTAAAATAAAAAAAATAAAAGACAACAACAAAGAAATAAAAAGTAAAAACTGCACCTTTTCCATCTCAGCATTCTAACAGGGTTAGCAATGTTTCTAACTGAAGAAACAGCCCCAGCACTCAATGATTTTCCCTCCATGATGATGGCGTCCAGATCCACTTCTCCATCGGTATTCAGAACAGCGCCATGACCTACAACAAGACAGCAACACTGCCCCTCGAGTCTGTTACACCATCACTCAGAGGAGAACGACTGCTCACTTCACCGCCCCACACAAGCACACCTGTGTTTTCAGCAGGCTTGATCTCAGTTCTACCTCTGGCTATGCACTTTCTCTTGGTGGGAAGAGAGGAGGAGAAATTAAGTCCCCAACCTTTAGGCTTGGACTTCCTTACCCTCTCAGTGTTTAAGTGGGATGTACTCAGGCAATTTAAGCCTGTTGGGAGAGATGAGGGTAACTACTATAATCTGAGCAAACTCTCAGAGGAGGTTTTGACTTATATACTGATAGACCCCCAATTCCAGAGCTGTGCACAGAAGTATAGGGTGAAGAGGTGTATGCTTTGACACACTTTAGCTCCCAATGTTTCCATCTGAAAGAAGCCTAGAAGCAAAACTAATTAAAATGTTCTAGGTTCTAGTTTAACTAAATGATTTGCACTGCACTGATGCAACTGTTATAATTAATCAAATTAAACTCTCAGGAAATAGTATGTAACAGAAATTACACTGTTTTCCAGAAAAACTAGGTTTTCTTCTGGTGTGATCTGTATCCAAACACCTCAGGTTCTTTTCTTCCATGACATATGCCTAATAATCATCATAGCCAAAGATCTAGGAGATTATCATGATTCAGGTTGAGAATGGGACTAGACTGAAAACCAGAGAAGTGAGACCACAACTCTACAGTACCTCTAGGGTTTGATTTATACATTTAAAATATCCGTCTGTTTAGTCTGACCCCATACAATTTTCTTAAACAAGGCATACCAAAAATGTTGTTTAAATGATTATTTTTCCCAACATTATTTCGGAAACATTATTTTATTTTATTTTTCCGAACAAAACAAGTCTTTAAACTGCATCATATGTGCATTGACCATGCTTTAAAAAGCCAGGTTTCCTTGGGACATAAGTGCACCCCACCTATTCACACCTTACTATATGTGTGTCTTCTATCTAATTATCAGATCACTACATTAGTCATCTATTGATCAGCATTTTATACACTGGAGCAGAGTGTGCTACTCCAGTGTATTAACCGATCCCCTTGTGAAGTGCTGATTTTGCGTCTCTGCTATGATGAGGTTCTGCCATTTCACCTGTAGTGGCAGTTCTTAGTCGCAAATGAGATAGATCCTGACAGACAGGTTGCGTTAATGAAGTGTCTTATTTGCTCCCTGCTGGCTCACTGTAATCTGATGAATACTCGAGGACCTCTCTTCCTACTCTCAGGATAATCATTAACAGCAAATTAGTAGTGAAACACGGTCCAATTTCCAGTTTTAAAGGAAGACAGAATAGTGTACAGCCTAGTTTTACAGGTTACTCTTCAGGTGGTAAATCCAGAGTCAAGCAAACAGGAAAATGGTGTTAATTGAAACATGTTTAAATGTTTAACAATTTTTGAGTCATTGTTTGTCCCCATTCTTTGTTTGGGTCAGCAGCTTTAAGCAAATACAAAATTATTTGTATAAAATATTTATTTATACCACAAATTATGTTAGAACATTTTGACCTGTGAATAAAACATTGAAAGTACTTTTTTTTTGCTATAAAAACCAGGGTTTCACTTCCTGAAACACAGTGCTAAAACACAGGAGGACCTACTCATATCAAGGGCATTTGTGCATTTATATCCGTAAGCATTCTGTGTACTGCTGATTACTGAGAGTAGGATAAGACACATTTTGATGGTGTTTAAATTCATTAAACATCCTGTTAGCACTGAAATAATATTACTGACCTGCATCAAAGACTAGATTGCCTCCATCACTTTCACGGCCACTTCAACAGCATCCAGTGCACACCCCCTGCATTTTAGAATGTCTTTCCCTGCCCGAGCAGCAGCTTTCAGTCCACGCCACGGATGCCTCAGCCAACATGTCGGGGATGGCCCACGCGCCGCCATGCACCACCAACACAGGCTTCATCATCACGTTTCAGCAGATAAACAAACAAACAGCCCACACTGTCAGAGGAGAAGAGAAATTAGTTTCCTATGCATTGCCCTTGGACTGCAATGTGCCATGTAACATGGCCTATTATTCAGACGAGCACTGACAGAATTCTTGCAGCTCAACTCAGTGGAACGGATTGTTTACAGGAAGTTGGTTGTCAGCTTCGCTGTCATGTTTATGCCTGATCCATTATTATGAGGGCCTGTTCTATTTGCCCCTTCCCAGTGCTTTCTCTATTCCCACCTTTTTATTTATAATCAGAATTATAGTCTCTCTTGGCATAATAAATATTTATGTATATTTCATTACAGTCAATGTGGAAAGCACTGATTATAAAAATTGACATTTGTTATATTTTCAAGTTTAACCTGCTCTCATCTGGCCAAAGTTTTAAAGCTGTCATATTGTGTTTATACCGCCACTGTTCCCAAGAACTTTTGATATTCATTCCCTTAAAGTTCAACTGTGGTCATTGTAATTTTTCTGCATTTTATGCAAGCTGACTGTCAAGACGATGTTTGCAGTGAAATCAATGAAAGTGATGAATTTTTCATGAATATCAATGTTTTTTTTTTATGCAACATTCATGCATTTTATACTTTTTCTTTAACTTCTTGAATAAATACTAGGCATGTTATTAGTTATTATTAGTTATAAAACGTGCAGGTTTCTGTGTAGACCTCATAATGGTTCAGCAAGACTTAATGTGTTTGCTATTTTAAAAAAAATTCTATATAAACTCCTATTCTATATTTACATGAATATTTTATATTTCATGTCTAATCATGTTAGAATTAAGTATTAAAAATGTGTGCAATGTAGAACATTTTACTTTATCGTCTTGAAAAATGAGAAAATTCAGAGAAATATCATTACTTCATATTGTATTGCAATACAGAGTAAAAAAATAACAGTGGTGAACTTTGCTTTTGTATTTTCACAGACACTGTGTTAAAGGAATTTTCCATGTACCACACTGTCTGAGGTGTGAGCCCTCATTCACAGAAAATGTAACAGAGGCCTGTTCAAAGAAAAGTGGCCCTGCACCAGGAGGATATGGTTGATTTATGTTTGTTTTAAATAGTGTCCGTTCTACCACTGTTTTTGCTTTTTTGTGTTTTTGTTATTTGCTTGTTTTTTAAAAATGCACTTTGCTTCTGCACTTAGTTTTTCAATACATTTTAGCTGTTTGTGCAGAAGATTACTAAATTAGTAGTATTAGTAAATTAAAGTTTTTGACTTTTCTAAGACTGTGTGCATTTGATAAAATTTTGAATGTTTTTTGTACTAAAGGTGTATATTGCACTGTATTTATTTTATACAGTCAAAATATATTAATATAATTCTGAATGATTTATCAAATCTGTAATATAATCCTAGTTATGATGTAAATATACTGGGAACACATTCATTTGAAGCTTAAAATATATTTCAACTGTACTTCAAGTATAGAATTAAAATATATTATAAATATAATTTAAAGAAGTACACTTAAATTACAATACATATACATAAAGTTGTTCCATTTTAACACAACTAAGTATATTAAAATATATTGCAATTACCTTTAAATTTATCTTAATCATAGCTAATTTATCATTTAATATACTTGAAGTTGTTCCAAAATAACACATTTAATATGGACTTAGTATAGTATAATAAAAATATAATAAGTGCCTCCAAAAAATTACAACTTAAGTATATTTCTTTTTCACCTGGGTATAAATCTAAAATTTGTAGCTTTTTTACTTGAATCTAGCTTGATTCACCTTTCAACTTAAAGTATAACTGTACATATAAATTTAGTGTGTGTGTGTATATAGTATTAAGTGTATATGATGTTCCACTCTGACACAACAGTCATTGTTAATCAGCATGAATCTACACAAAATCAGCCAGGTGAACTGTTTCAAACCCCCCTTTTTTCTCATAAAACTAATGGAAGACTGGTTCCACAGAAGTATTCTTCATTCTATTTCTTAATCGACAGTTTGGCAGAATTAATGGCATATATTGACTTACTGTATGTTTCCAGTACCCTCCAATTTAACCCCTTTTAACAAAATATATTAAAATAGTGATACATGGGGGGGATCTATGTAGGGGTCTCTGTCCTACTGACAGAAGGATTTTACACTATGATAATGTGCCAAAATGATTTGCTTTTAAACATTTGTTAGCAGTTACGATAATCATCGCACGTGGATGCCAACAAAAACAAGCCTTCTAGAGATTTGTTTTTCTTTTTTTCTTTTCATTTATCCCAGGGACCACTGAAACAGATGGACGAGAAATGTGTAATGGTATGGCATTAGCACTGAGTCAAAGTTTTTGTACAGTGGTGTAAAAAAGTGTTTGGCCCTTCCTGATTTCTTTTTTTTTTGCATGTTTGTCACACTTTAATGTTTCAGATCATCAAACTAATTTAAATATTAATAAAAAATCACCTAATAATAAAAAAGTCCCCTGACTGATGTTCATGCTTTGTCAGTTCACATCCATTTTATCACCCTGTCAGTATTAGACTTCTGCAAAGTTTCCAAGTATGTAAAGTTATTTACGTAAGCCCAAAATAAACTAAACTGTGAATAAAAAATGCAAATCTTAATTTCTATGCTTTTTCTTTGCTTACCGATAATCTTCCTGCAAGTTTTGAGCTGTATGAGTCAGCTGCAGGTTAAAGCTTCTTTTCCCCATTCCCCACTTCCACACTCTTTACCAACCACAAGGCAGTGTCAAGTGTCAGCTCGACCAAATTGCAAAAGAGGTCCTGCCCCTCATGAACGCTAGTAATTGTATAAATTTTTGTAGTCATATAACTTAGACCCTTATATATTTTATGAAACATAAAATTGTTTCCCTATTGCTGTTGGCACTTTTGGATTTTGAAGTGTGGCTGTGGGGATTTGTGGTGGTAATGTTGGGCAAGAAGCCATGGTGTGCAGTGGGGGAAATTAATTTATACAGTTCATTACAAATGTATTTAATATAAATTAATTCATGGTTCTGTAGAGGCTATACATGGACAATTTTTTTCATACATCTATACATTTGTTTGGTGTTCACATACTTTTGGTCATCGTGTAGATTAGTATTAATAAGATTCAACTTTGTCATTTTTTTTTTCAAATATAGGGCGATTCATATGTAAAATCTCTTCAATGTCTCTCACCATTGATTTTTTTTATTTTTATGATAAAGTCAGAGCATGTAGTTTTTTTTTTTCATTTGCCATTGCACTTGTCAGTGTGGTTTCCTCAGTATTCTTTGGTTTTCTTTTACCTTTGTGAATATAAAAAGCTATTTGTAAGCCTTCAAAGAAAGAGCACAACATACAAAATGCAGCTTCACCAAGCATCAACTTCAATAGCTCAATCCAAATAAAAAAATATAAAAAAACACATTCTTGTTAATCATTGAGACATTGGAACTTTGACTAATGATTTGCAAAGTGCAAGGCTGTTTTATCCTAAAACTAGTTGTTTGGTGCTTGTTTGATGCTAAAACTGTAGATGGATTTTTCATATTAAAATAGGAATGCGATTGCGATTTCAGTCCTCACACTTTTAACCTAAACAAATCTGTAGTTTGCAGTCACTATGCACAAACCTAGGAAGGGAAAGTATTCAGGCTTATTAAATATTAGATAAGTAGATTCAGTATTTATTCTTTTTTCAGAAATAAATGTAATAAATCATTACGCCTTATTGTCTATATTGTGAATGTATATCAAATTATCATCAATAAATAGTGCTTTAATATTGAGATACTGTATTGATTTATACAGGTCCATGTGCCCTGTGTGCGATAATGCAGGTTTGTCAATTATTGTGATTGATGTTTTTGTGAAAAGGTAAAGAGAAGTAAGTAGAAGAATCAATAATTTAGAATATGTAGTGTTTATATTAAAATTCATGTTTAAAGCTTTGGTTGATTATAATGATGTGCTCCAAAAACAGATCCTGTCATTAAACCGTGTGCAAAATGCTTTGCTTTAAAAAAAATGTGTATCTGCTTCCATAGAAGACAATTGGTTTTTGGAGTGAAAGGAAAGTGCAAGTCAAGCACATGCAGGAATGTGCCAAGAACACTAACTAAGTCAATCTGAGTGGAGTGATGATAAATTACAGCATTGTGTTTCTTTTCATGGGCCTTGTTCATTGATTGGAATATTCCAAGTGCAATTAACCAGCAAAGTAGTGGAACTTAAGCTGTAGACTCTTTAGTTAGATGTGGTTTCAGAATAATGAATTAACACAAGCTTCAATTTGTCCTAGCAAAAAAACAGTAAAATAATTTTCTCTGCAGCTCAGAAAAACTAGGGCCTGAACTTCCTGGAGACTTGCTGTAGTCTAAAACCAGAGTGATGTATGGCGGGCTATACCCAATGATGTATTGGAAAGTATATGCAGTATGATGTATTGCTCTGCTCTCACTGATTCATTTGCACACTAGTACCATTTGTCCAACAGGATCAATGGCACATATTCCAACAACTTCTTGTATGCTGTGCATTTATGGCAGCCTAAATTTATTGGAAACCTATCCTGGTCGGCAATGGAGAGAAGAAAATGGCCAGCAGTAACATTGAATAGCTGATATATCACTCATTTAAACAGAAAGGCTTAGTAGTATTGATCATTTACAGTGATACAGTATTTGGGCAGTGACAGTTTTCATAACTTTGTCTCTGTACACCACCACAATGGATAAAAAAACAAAATCCTTTGGGAATTTCAACCACATAGTGTCAGGTTTATAGCCAGGAACCTCATTTCCCATCAGCTAATTCACCTCTTGGTTTCATGTCACATGATTGTTTGCACATCCTCTGTTAATTAGCAATTATATTTATGTATGACCTCACACTGCATGGTTTGTTGTTCATGGCTGGGTTCAGTTTTTGTGACTTTGTCTTCTTACGCTATAAATAAAATATCCGTGCTTGCATCTGCTTTTTTGCTTCATTATGTGACACATAGTCCCTCCATTTTGAGCTCCAAAGGCTTAAAAACAAATAGTGAAATTGACCCAAGAGCTTAAGGCTAACCTCAATCCAACTGTGCATGCTTTTTATTTAGACAAAGACCTAAAAACGAAGGCCCTCGAACAAGCAGCAACTGCAAAGTATTTGCTTCCAAGAAAAAAAAATTATTATTTTATATATATATATATATATATATATATATATATATATATATATATATATATATATATATATACTACTGTCTTATACACCAATACTATAATATGTTTGGAACACCACTGTTTTTTTTCTTTTCTAATATTTAAATCTTCAAATATTATGCTGAAAATTAATCTAATTTGCAACCTTGCCTCTAGACATAGTTGTTGGTTTAAGCATGAACAAAGTACCTGAAGCATTCTTGCTCACTCCGTTTAACTAGCATCATGAATAAGCTACTGAAATGTGACTCTAATATGTCAGTTGTGGACCGAAAATCTCACCTTACACATTCAGGAGCTCCAAAATGAGAAGGCTTTATTCGATTTTTGATATTGGTATGCACATAATTTTGACCAGAAGATGTTTTTGTTTACTAAATTTAAAACTCAGATAAAAGACCAATTGTATCTCCCTCACGGATTCATGTTAACTTTGGGACAAGTTACTACTGAAGCTACTGGATTCATTGGTAAATAGAAATCCTCAATGGGTCACCTTGTGAAGCCCTAGTAAATCAGCCTTTTAATTATAATTATGCGTTCTTCTAACCTGCTGAACCTAGTTAACCCAGAACGTGATCAAACTGAACAAGCAAATTATTCACTCCGTTCTCTCAAAAGACAAGACACAATCAGTATAACATATACGTAGCTGGAGGGCAATACAACAAAAAAAGGATTAAAATTCATTTTGCATGAGAAATCATTCTCAGTAAATTGAGGTAGACTATAATAACTGCTGATATTCAAAGTCACAATAGCCCCAAAATAGAGATTTCTTATTACCAGAGGCAGCGATTATACTTTTCTCTACTGGCTAGCTCTCTGTGGAGATAATTGTTAGTGACAGAGTATTGGCTTATCTGTATACTACAAGGCCACACTCAAGCAGAGAAGACAGCATAGACACAATGTAGGCCAGAAGTAATGGCATGGGGTATCTGACCAGAGCTTTACAGCAGCGTTAATTTAGATGTTCAATTCTAGCATGGGTAGAGTAGATTATTTTAGAATAGATACAGTAGTATTTTCTTGTTAACCTTGAGCAACAGCTGAGCCCCCACACAAAAAAAACCCCAAAAGACTTGGCTAGAACATTTTCTTCTTCCTATTAGGGGGCGCCACAGCGGATCATCTGTCTCCATACCCCCCTGTCCTCTACATTTGCCTCTTTCAACCCAACTACCTGCATGTCTTCCCTCACCACATCCATAAACCTCCTCCTTGGTCTTCCTCTTTTCCTCCTTCCTGGTGGCTCCATCCTCAGCATTCTCCTACCGATATACCCGATGTCCCTCCTGTGCACATGTCCAAACCATCTCAATCTCGCCTCTCTCACCTTGTCTCCAGAACGTCCTACATGTGCTGTCCCTTTAATTAACTCATTTCTAATCCCGTCCATCCTCGTCACTTCCAACATTTTAACTTATAAAAGAAAAAAAAAAAAGAAAAACAGATTTACAGTACAAGATGCAAAAAAATATAAACTTTGCTTTTGATCTTTATAGGCATTATATGCATTAAGCTCCTACCACATGATTGGTTAATTGGATAACACGGGTATAGGTGTTCTGTTTGTGGCCAGTGTATTATTATAATTTTTTTGTTAAAGAATTTTTTGAGGGCAGGGTGTCTTATCTGAAAGTTTTTTTAAACAGGGGGCAAGACTATGGCAAACTGAATAAACAGATTAAATAATGTATGGTTGCTGGTTCTGAAAAACAAAAAACACTCTTAGGACACTCCTGTTCTAGGTTCATTGAATGGTTAATGATCAGTGTTTAAAGGGATGACTCATGAAATCTTTTCTGAAATATAGGTTTTGTGCTATACGTTTTTTTTTAGCATTGCTTCTCTGAGTGCTAGAAGAAGAGTTTTCCTTCTAGGTTTATTAATTTTCCAAAAGGACAAGGAATATCAACATTAAATTTCACCTCATTAATTTTTGACTAAATGCATTCTTTAAAATTTTCACGGTAGACATCGTTATGTCAAAAAGCCAAAAACCTGGATATGGATTAAGATTTCAATCTTTAATGTGTAAACAGGAGAACAAAGAAAAATCTCCCAAAGAAAATATGGTTCAGTAATCTTGAGAAGAACCAAGCACAAAGGGGACCTATCTCTTTTTTGAGTGACACCCCACAAATCAGTACTCATTCACTGCTGTATGCTATGAAAAAAACAAAAAAAGAGTGATGAAAGGATGCTCATTATGCATGAAAGTAATTTCTATTTTATTTATGTCATATCCTTGTAAAGCTAGCCACTGAATAAGGAATGAACATTTTGTAAAATCAATGAAAAAAAACTGAGGAAACAAAGTTTAAATGTGCACAGATTGCACATTTAAACTTTGTTTCCTCAGTTTTTTCAGATAGTACTGAAAAAGTACTATATAACTTTTTTTATATGAATTGTCAAGCTTATTTC
The DNA here is from genome assembly GCF_014805685.1 of Silurus meridionalis. Taxonomy (NCBI): domain Eukaryota; kingdom Metazoa; phylum Chordata; class Actinopteri; order Siluriformes; family Siluridae; genus Silurus; species Silurus meridionalis. Next base: position 10,937,679 of record NC_060885.1, on the reverse strand, counting down.
CATACCATATCCTCTGTTTTCAAATTAAGTGCTCCACTAGTGCATTTGCAGTACAGAAACCAGAGAAGGAAAGTACTTAATTACTGTACTTAAGTAGACTTTTCTGGTATCAGTATTTTACTTCAATATTTATTTTTTACTTTCACTCTGATATTTAACACTGTACTTTCTACTTCTTACATTTTCTAACCAGGCTCATTACTTTAGTTTTAATCTATCTGGTGACACAATCAATATTTTTTCCTGTTTTCAGCTATCAACCTTTTTCTCATTATTGCGTGGGTTTTTCAACCTACCACTGGTGTATAATTTCCTGCATATCGTGCATCACAGATGTAGGCTAGTTTACAAAGCTAACAATGAGCAAGTCAGAAGGCAACAAGTAATATGTGGTTACATTGACGAAAAAGAAGGAGTCAGTGATTTAAACATTTCTGATCACCTGATCATCATCATATTTTCTCTTAGGCAACAAAATTTGAAATTATTTTGTAATTATATATTAATATGATGTCAATTACCAGCGTGACACTAAAACAGGTAATAGTAATATTTACTTTTTATTTAAGTACATGTTGGAGCCCAAACTTCTTTACTTTATCTTTAGTGGAAAACTTCACTAGGTTACGTATGTAACCCTAGTTCCCTGAGGGAACGAGAGCTGCGTCAAAACGCTTTGGGAGCGTTGTTCACGCAATGAATCACGTGTAAAATCCGGCTAATAGGCAAGTCATTAAATCATTGGCAGGCGACGTTGTGTAAACCAGAAAGCTACAAAATGGGTGAGCGATGGTGGCGACATTAACTTCTAAAAAAAGGAAAAGGTAAGCGCTGCAAGGCATGTTGACGCAGCTCTCGTTGCCTCAGGGATCTAGGGTTACATACGTAACCTAGTTACATTCCCTTTCAGGAACTCGAACTGCGTCGAAACACTTTGGGAATGAGTGTCCAATCAGTCCCTGCCTAGTATGTCTGAGCAAGCAGGACAGAGGAGCTAGGAGTGGCTCTGATGTCAAGGTCGTAGAACCTGACAAATGTCAGTGGGGTGGACCAGCCCGCAGCATTGCAAATGTCCTGGAGAGAAACTTTAGCGGACCAGGCTGTAGAGGCTGCTATACCCCGGGTGGAATGAACCTTGACTCCGAAGGGAATGGGAAGACCAGAGGACTCATGACACGAATAAATTGGCCAGAAAACCTTTCCTTTGAGGGCCATAGCAGACAAACAGCTGCTCCGACTTCCCCCACAGACTTGTCCTGAGCTGCAGGCACCTTAGGCACATAGGGTAGAGTAACGCGCTGGCCATGCCAGGGGCAAACTCCAGGAGAGACGGGCCACAGAAAAGAGCCTGTAGGTCCCCAATCCTCTTAACGGTTGAAATTGGCAGATGAAAGGCGGTCTTAACCAACAGATACCTAAGGGCCACCTCGGCCAATGGCTCAAAGGAGGGCTCAGATAGAGCTGCCAGCACAATGGCCAAGTCCCACACAGGCACTCTGGGTCGTATCCCAGGCCTCAGCCTCCAGGTGCTGTTTAGGAAATGTGTCACGAGGGGGTGTTTCCCCAGCGACTGGGGAATTATTGTACTGGGTAGCGGACACGTAAACCTTTAGGGTTGATGGAGCCAATCCTGTGGCAAACTGTTCCTGCAAAAACTCAAGAACTAAATCAACCGGGCAGTTGACTGGGTCCAGCTGGCGGTGCTCACACTATGTGGTGAACAGATGCCATCTAGTGGCATATAACCTCACCGTGGAGGGAGCTTTGGAATGGAGGATGGTCTCCACTACCTCAGTAGAGAGACCAGCTGCAAGGAACTGTGCCTCCTCAGGGGCCACAGCCACAGTTTCCATAACTCTGGGCAGGGGTAAACCAGGGTTCCCCCTGCCTAAGAGAGGAGAGCCCTTCTGAGAGGACATTCCCAAGGAGGTACTTCGAGTAGGGACAGCAGGTCTATGAACCACGGTCTGCCTGGCCAACGAGGTACCACAAGGAGGAGACGAGCTCCTTCCTGGCGGGATCTCTCCAGAACTCCTAGGCACAGCGTGATAGGGAAAAAGGCGTACAGACGTAGCCTCGGCAATGTCTGCACCATCCACCTGGGCTTTGTAATATCTCTGCCATATCTGCTCCACCACCTCGGGGTGAAGCCCCCATTCCCCATTCTGCTCTCAACGAGAGGAGTTCTCGCTGGGACTACAGAAGGATCTGCTGCGCCAGCCTGTACAGGGGTGAGACCGGAGATGTAGTTGATGTGGTGGTTGATGTTCAAGACCACCGTCATGTTGTCTGTACGGACCAACACGTGGTGACCTTTCAGGTCTCGGAGGAAGTGTTTCAGCCATCATCTCCAGGCAGTTCATGTGTCATGAAAGATGTCGCTTGTCCCACTGACCTTGGGCGGAGAAGCCGCTCCCCACCCAGTGAGGGATGCGTCCATCATTAGCGTTATGCGACGGCAAGGAGCTCCCAGGACGAGGCCTTGAGACAGGAAAGTAGGTTCTTTTCATATTTCTAAGACTCGCACGGCTTGCCACAAGACCTTAAAAATACGGAATGGATTGCCCTTCTGGGAGAACCCTTTGTCTCTGAGCCACCACTGGAGGGGGCTCAAATGCCACCATGAGACAGAGCAGCCTCTAAAAATGCTTCACAGCAAATCAAATCAAATCAATCAAATCAAATTTTATTTGTCACATACACATACATACAGGGTACGACATGCAGTGAAATGCTTTTAATGACGGTCCGGCATGAGGGAATAAAATAGGGTAAAAAGGGGAATAAAAATATAAATATAATAACAAAATTTAAAGAAAAATATACTAAGAAAAAGAAGGCAGATAAATAAAGATATAAAGATATCTAAATATATATGTATATATACATACATATACATATATACATATATATACACATACACAGAAAATGTTTATGGCAGTGTGCAGTTAACCAGTAAACAACAGTAAACAGTAAACAAGTTAGGCATGTTTTTGATTGTCCATAAGTGTCTGTGTGCAGTAAGGTGTGGTGTAAAGTGTCCTTGTGCGGAATGGTGTAGTATAAAAAAAGAATATAAGAAATATGAAATAAATATGAAAAAGAAAATGAAAATATGAAAAGTAAAGTGCACTCTGCTGTGCAAGTCCAGTGTATAATGTGCCGTAGCACGAAAAGTGTGATTGTGCAGGGGAAAAAAAGGGTGATGATGGAGAGTGGGCCAGTTTTAGATCCTGGGTGTTTCCTGGTTTAAACACCGAATGGCCTGCGGGAAGAAGCTCCTCCTCATTCTCTCTGTGTTCGCCTTCAGGGAACGGAAGCGTTTCCCCGAACGCAACAGAGAAAAGAGTCCATTGTTGGGATGGCTGAGGTCCTTCACAATTTTCCTGGCTCTGGTCCTGCACCGCGTGCTGTAGATGTCCTGCAGGTCAGGGAGCTCAGTGTGGATGGTACGTTCAGCTGAACGCACCACCCTCTGGAGGGCTCGTCTGTCCTGCATGGTGCTGTTCCCGAACCAGGAAGTGATGCTACCCGTCAGAACACTCTCAATAGTGCAAGTGTAAAAAGTCTTAAGCACCTGAGAGGGTAGTTTAAAGTCCCTTAAGCGTCTCAGATGGTACAGACGCTGCCGGGCCTTCTTCACCAGGGTGTTGATGTGACAGGACCAAGACAGGTCCTGTGTGATGTGAACACCCAGCGACTGGCAAGCGACTGGCCTTTTACTCTCTTGACTGCCATGAGGATGACTTCGATCCGGGCAGGAGACAATTGTGCCCGCAACACGGTCGAGTCCCACACTATGCCCAAGAAGGTGTTCTCTGCAGAGGAGAAAGCACACTTTTCATCGCGTTTAGTCTTAACCCCAATTCCTTTATATGGGCGAGGAATGACATTTTGATGCCGGACCGCGTGAAGCTTTGATCAAGTTAATACCAACCAATCATCGGGATAATTTAGAATGCGGATGCCCTGAAGCCATGCACTTGGTAAAGATGTGGGGCGAGAGGAATCCGTGGGCTCTGCATTACACGTGCTGGAAGAAGGAACCGCCGAAGTGAGTGCTTTCCCTCGGGAATGGGAGCTCAACCCAGCAGGAGAGGCTGGAGTGGACTCGTCCATCTTCATGCCTTTTGCTAGGTTGGCCTACGAGCCTCACAACCTTTGCCGCCGCTTCGCCTCAGTGAGAGCGGGACCTGAGCCACGAGGGAGATCACTCTCCTCGAAGAGTGCTCTTTGGGAGTGGAGTGTGAGCACTGATTGAGCATGCTCTACTCCCAAGCGAACAACACAAAGCTCATGTGTCTCCCCCCCTATAAAACAGGGGCAAGGAGAGACACAGATGTGAACGTTTGTCTGCTTCTTTGCCATTGCTTGCACAGATTAACACTCAAAGCGTGTACCTGAGCAAACAGAAGATAATGTTGCTACCATCGCTCACTCATTTTGTAGCTTCCTAGTTTACATGACGTTGCCCGCCGAAGACGTCATGACTTGCCTATTGGCCAGATTTTACACAGGATTCAGAGCGTGAACAATGCGAGGCTTTTCCAAAGCATTTTAGCTCGAGTTCCTGAAAGGGAACTATAGTCAGTACTTTTACCAGAGTCTTTGAAAACATGAATATCTGTATTTCTACTTGAGTGAAGGATGTGTGTACTTTTGCCACCTTTAACAGAAACAGATCACTTGAGCATATCTACATTTTTTTATTTTACACAATTCTCTCCCATCATCTTCAATAAGTGTAACTGTGATATAAAGTTTGATGTATGAACATCTTACTTCTTCTCCTACCTTCTTTCCTGACTTTGCTGCACTTTTTTTGGGCTCAAACCTCTGAGCTGCACTTAACAGCATCAGTGCGGAGCTGCCTCTCTTGGCATGCTGTGATCATCATCACTTTCATCTTACTTTCCTGTTATTTGCAAGTGCTAAGCTAGAGCTTTGGGTAATTTAATCATTGCAGGGTCCTGTTCTAATTTCTCTGAGGGCCACCTTTACCTTGAGGCAGAGCGTGAGCTCTCATGCAGATATGTAATTAGGATGTAGAACATAGAAGTGGTTTGGGGACATGCACATTTTTGTACATTTGTTAGTATTAATAAGGAACATACTCTGGATACATTTTCATCACCACTGATGGAAATGATAAAATCACAAAATGCGTAAAAGTTGTCACCTTGTTGTACTGCAAGGCAGTACAAAGCTAATGTACCATATTAACCTATTATAACCAAAAATATCACTGCTGCTGGTCCGCACTGCAATGCTGATAGGAGTGTCTCAGAAGATCACCGTACCTATTATTGAGGAAAAATTCAGCAAAGATTGGAAAGAGAAAACCCCTCCAGAGTGAAACAGTAGGTTAATGAGACTTCAGGGTCTTAGAGCCTTTAGTTCTCAAAGTGAGCAAGCTTTAATATCCTCTTTTCCCATTCGCACTGCTCTTGCTGCCCCATACTCATACTGCTTAATAATTCACACAGAGGACTATTGCCTTCTGCATCCTGGGTCTCGGCTAAAATAACAAATCCACCGTGTCTGCATTGTGCACATTCACAATCTTTTTGCCTTATGGGGCATCACAATAGCTTCATGATTTAGGAGATTTCTTGCCCGAATACATGCAAATGCAAAAAAATCAGGATAATATTCATTCAAATGTTTTCGTTCATAGACATTTGAATAATAAACACTCCTAACAACAATTTCAATTTACTCTAATCTAATCATTAATTTAAATAGTTATTGTTATTTATTAGATTAGGCCATGGTAGATCTAGAGACTCTTTTTTTTAACTCTAGGCACAAAGCACGAGAAATTACCCCAGATGGGATGGCACACACATTCACAAACACATTCAACTATTTCTTCTTCATATTAAAAAAAGGGTAATTTTCCTTATGTGGATAGCCAAATGCCTCCACAAGTTAAAAACTGTCACACACACACACACACACACACACACACACACACACACACACACACACACACACTACTCTGAACCATTTAACAGTGCTTGTAATCATGAATTTTGTTAGAGAGATTGCTCTGAGGCACAAAGTCAATTTACTTGTAGCAGCATTAGATCTTCTGACCATTAGATAAACTACATCTAACAAATGACGTGGCTACAGCATCAATCATCACCTTTATGAAATCTCAGGCCACAGTATAGCAAAGTGTACTTTAGTGTTTAGTGTACTTTGGTGTTTGTTATATCATTAATCCATAACAAGGTTGAATATCAATTACGAGCAGCATTTCTTAAATGCTCTTGACAGAACTATTACTGCAGTAATACATATACAAGGGTTTTAACGATTTAGCCTTAAAGGACAGGAAGTTTAAGTGTGAATTTAACAGTTTTATTACAGCTCTGAAATGTTTACATTTTTATTCACTTGGCAGACCTACAACTGAGAACGAATGGTCTTAAATTGAAAAAAGTTAATCTCTGATAGTTTTGTGATTTGCTCCCAAAATTTAACTCCTAAACTGCCATTTTCTCAAATTACATGTATCATAAAGATTTATTTTTGCATCATTACTTGATCTGACAGAGTACAAGACATACAGTATATACCACTTTCAACCCACTTGTCATAGCATTACCTGTACCCACTAGAGAGCTCTAAAAAGCCATTGGATTAAATTCCATAGGATTATGGAATTAATCTAAGCAATCAGTGAACAATTAATTCTAAACAGCTTTTACTTTTAAATGCTAACATATGCAAAACTGTGAGCTAATGCATCTGGCAACCTGTTGTTTATTAAACACCACACAGTTGATATCCACCTGCAGGCTGCTTTTTATTTCCATTTGATTTCATGGCGCTTTTAACAATGGACACTATCACAAAGCAGCTTTTAAGAAACAAATTGATTCAGGATATACATTTTTATTTACTACATGCATCCCTTTAATCTAAAAGACAGGAGGTGGATCTGGAGGTAGCAGAGCTGAGGATGTTAAGGTTTTCGTTGGGAGTGACGAGGATAAATAGAATTAGAACGTCTCTAGGTTACATATGTAACCCTAGTTCCCCAAGGGAACGAGACGCTGCGTCGTAACAACAGCTCGAAGTTCCTGAATGGGGAAATTAGTTTATTAGAGGGACAGAGCATGTAGGATGTTTTGGAGACAAGGTGAGGGAGGTGAGATTGAGATGGTTTGGACATGTGCAGTGGTGGGACATGGGGTTTATCGGTAGGAGAATGCTGAGGATGGAACCACCAGGAAGGAGGAAAAGAGGAGGCCAAAAAGGGGGTTTATGGATGTGGTGAGGGAAGACATGCAGGTAGTTGGTTTGAAAGAGGCAGATGTAGAGGACAGGGGAGTATGGAGACGCTGAGGTGACCCCTAATGGGAGCAGCCGAAGAAGAAGAAGAAGAAGAAGAAGAAGAAGAAGAAGAAGAAGAAGACATACATCCCTTTTAATATATAGAAATCTTGTGAAGAACCCAACTAGAAATGAAAGTGTGTACAACATGGTCAAAAAGTGCAATTGTGTGAGCAGGAATTTACTCTGATTTGAACAGGAAGACTATTTTATAGATATTCACTGATGGAAACTTGAGTGCAAAACTGTTTTGGCAGCTGAATTCTAAACCATTGCAGCAATACATTGGCAAAAAATTTTATGGTTTCTAAATGGTGCCATTTATAGTAATCCACAGAAAATAATAGTAAATGCACACAATTTACAATAAAAAATATATTGTAAACTTGCTTAAAACATACAGTACTATGTTTTAAACCCAGGATTACAGCATCAGGCCACTGTTTACATAACTGAACCATTATTTAACCCTGAGATCTAATATAATTTTAGTTGGAGCCAAGTCCTGATATTAAACAGCTTTAATAAATTCTGAACCTTTCATCATGTTTTTTCATTATATTATCAGGAGTTTTGAAAATGATTTTTCAGCCTGAGTGATAGTTCTGTTTACCACATCTTCCAAACTTTAATTAAATTGTAGCCTGGTAAACAGTCTTATAGTATTGCCTTCTCTGAAAAGGACACAGAATAAGGCAATCATTATTATGCTACTTTCTAAAAGGAACTAAATTTATCTTAGGAGCACAATCACTCGACTGATATGCTCAGGCTGTTCAGCATTTTAAAAGAAAAACAGGGCAATAGGGTTTTTTGGACTGTTTTATCTCTAGTTATTTGTTTTCATTATAATATTGTCCATATAGTCATTAATAATCATGTATATGTACATGACTACAAGATAGTCACTAATATTACCTCATCAGCTATAATTATCAATGAACCAGAGGTTGCAATTAAAAAGGCATGAACTGAGCATAATTTTTGTTTACAAAAGCTGCTACTAAATCAAAGTCACCCGAATCTAAAAAGACTAAGGTCATTGTACAGATTAATTATAAAGCCAATCTGTTCAGGTAGAAGGACAATAAATTAACCAATAGCACACTTTGATGTTAGAAAAAAACAATCTTTGTGGCACCATCCACCTTGCCATGAAGGTATTTGTTATGGTCTACATCATAAAAATTGCACTAATTACACTGTTGACTAATTACATAATGATTAAACAGAACTGTTACTAATTGGATAATGCTCATGCAAGCCTATGCCTGTTCTGTACTATTTGTCATGCTCTGATGATGGTCTAGTCAGATGATTTCCATAAGCACAATTGAGGAAGCAGGTTTTGGCTAGTGTGTAAGGTAAATAACTATTTGCTCTCAACCTGAAAAGCATTTAGCATACAGTCAAGTCAAGTAAAGTCAAGAAGCTTTTATTGTCATTTCTACCATATATAGCTGACGCAGTACACAGTGAAATAAGACAACGTTCTTCCAAATCCCTGGTGCCACATTAAACAACATAGAGCTACATCAAACTACACAGAGGTACATAACAGAGCACCGAGTTGGGGACTAAAGTAAGTGTCCTCACCACATACAGTGAATCGTGTGCAACTGACTGCAAACAGTGCAGACAAAAACAGTGCAGACAGACAAAACAAAAAAGTGTGGGACAGATACTCAAAACACCAAATAGCGCCGACCAGTAAACCTATTGTATAATATGATTATAAAATAATGTGTAATATATTATACAGTATTAAAAACCCTGTGTTCTCATTTGCAAATCTTTTGTTTCTTTTCCAATCACACTCTTCAACCGGAATTGTAAAGTGCATAACCCTATTAAGTTATACGGTCTATTTAGCAGCTATTTTACTCATGAATGAGATTTTAAGGATCCTGTTGAGAGGTCTGTGGTTTCAAATCTGAATTAAAGCACATGGCAAAATGAATGAATATGATTTATGTGAGGTTAAAGCCAAAAAAAGGTCTATGGCCTTTTTTTTTAGAGCGGTATGTAAAATGAAGTAAAATGAATATAACTTGGACAGAGTGGAATCAATACTGTATGAAAACATTCGAATAAGTATCATAAATTGAAAACAAGATCTCAGAGCAAAAGCCAAAATATGGATTATGGCAGTTTTTTTTTTTTTTAGAAATGTTTTTTTTTCCAGCATCTTGCTGGTTAAGTTTGCTTTTGGTATAGTGGAAATTCATGATGTTACTTTTCCTGACAGAAATTTGTAAACAGAATTTTTCCAGCAACCTGATACAGAACAAACCAGCTAAATTAGAAAAGAGTTGATGTGATCATCAGAGCTGAATTTCATGTAAACATTGTTCATCGTGCAGGATTGGGTTCACATTTTCAAACAAAGTGGTGTCTATTTATATGCTTTTTTAACAAGTAATAAAAGAAGGGAAGCAGCTAAGAAATCTCAAAGGGTAGCAGAAAAGTGCCACTTCATAGTGTAATTTAAAGTGGTACTGAATTCCAGCTGGCTTTTAGTGGGAAGATGCATTATAAAGTGTGACACCGGGTGTACAGATGTTTGCCAACAACATCGCAATCAATTCAGTCATTAATTAGGCAAGCTTGTGTTTTCCATCTTCCTTCTCTCTTTATCCCCTCCTCATATTTGTGTGTATGCATGTTAGAGCATGTTTTCCCTCTATAGACCGACTGTCACATGTGCCTAATCAATCTTGGCAAACTGAGGCAATGCAACCGAGCAAGTCATTAGTATTCACGGATGCGACAAATCGAGCTGACCTTGTACCCCGCTATGAATATGGAACACATGTCTTCCTTAAGACAGATCACTTGTTCAGCTGCCTACCTTTGTTTCTTTTCCCTTCACATTATTGAACTGCTCTAACGCTTAAATCATTATAAAGCTAGTTTAGCTATTATTCTTAAACTAACTTTTAGCATATCTGCTTTTCTCATTTATGCTCCGCAACTCTAATTGTAATTTTTGGCCTGTTGATGGCTAGAAAAACAGACAGTTTTTATGCTTTGTATCCAGTCACCTTCAGTAACCACATCATTTAAGCACAGTGAATAATCCTGAGCATCTCCTGGGAACACTGGGTGTATATGTATATACACCTTTATTTAATCCTTCACACCGATGACCAAAGAAACATGTTTTTGTGTCGTGAAAAAATCAGAGGACCTGGAAGAAACCCACATGGGCACAGTGAAAACACATAAAACTCCACACAGACAGTATCCGAAGCTCAGGATCAAACTGAGATCCATGGAAATGTGAGGTGGCATTTCTACACGCTACACCAGCATGCACTCCTGAAATTGTGTAGCCTTTAGAACACTCTCAGAAAAAAGGATGGCAGTCTTATCTTTCACTTTGAAACATGGATATTGTTTACCCTTAGAAAAGATGTAAGAAATAATTCTACCATAGACACACATTGGTCTTGGTAAATTATGTATGGCCATGGCTTTGTCAGAGAGTTTTACATGCACAGATTTTGACAAGAAGTCAGACCTTTATTTGGTCTTGATCTCGTGCTGGCCTTGACGTCATTAAGACTATTCTTCCCTAGTCCTGGTCTTGGACTTGACAATAGTGATCATGACTACAATACAACTTTTTAAAGTAAAGCGTTTCAATTTCTTTCTCTGATTCCTTGTTGAATAGGCGTCTTCGCTTGGTGGCACACTTCCTGCTCAATGCGCATTGCGGAGGGTTGCCAAGTGACACACAAAGACAAGAAGAGTAAGAAAGTAAAAGTTTCTCTCTCTCCAAAGTTTTTTTTATTTTCAGAAAACTAAGATAATATTCACTACCAAAACCAAGTATTCAAAATGATTGCCTCAGACAGCAGTGTTTGCTTTAAAATAACAAATCCTGGGACATGTATGCCATCGACAGAATGTTATAGTGGGCAGAAATAGTAAGACCATCCATGCAATAAAGATAACCAGACACAAAAGGAATGTGATCAATGGACAAAAGAGTTGGGTCATGAGGTGTAACCCTTATAAATGCTTTAAACATACTTTACATTGACTTTTCTTGATGTACACATGCTAAATACTGAAGGTACAAAATGTGTACACTATCCGACGGTGTAGTGACTGACTAGATGCAAGCAGTGTAAGTTAGAGACACACTGGCTTGAATATGAACATTATTAGAAGAGTGGTGCAGCACAAGCGTGCTGGACCAATAACCCAGAGGTCGATGGAGCCAGTGTTTGGGGAACTGGTAGCAGAAGGTTGGGGTTCAAGCCCTTGTATCACTAAGCTGCCATTCTTGGGGCCCCTGTGCAAGGCCCTTAACCCTTTAGTGATCCACATGTGCTGTATCATGGCTGACCCAGTGCTTTCCCTCCCAGCTCCTAACATGTGACGTACATGTGAAGTATAAAGCACCATTCTTTCTTTCTTCAGTTACATTCAGTGATGCAGTTACAAATACAAATTGTGTTAGTCTATGTGACAGGTTATGGTGCTACACAGGACCATTTTTTTCCTATATAGAGTCTTTTCAGGGTTCTTGTCTAATTACTGTACAAAAGTGTGAAAGCTCATGTACAGAGAAGATACCCATTCCATCTAGCTCCCTGCCATATATTAAGTTATGGAGATTATGGAGGTATTATTTGGCACTATAATGCACAGGTACGGTATAGGATCGTTTCGTCAGCGATGGGGACTGTTGCCAGGAATCACTTGTGTCCTCAGAGGCGGCCAATCAGACGCGCCTGGAGGCGTGGTTACAGCGCAGAGCCTTCGGCGGAGGAGGGAGGACCATCCGCGGCGTCTCGCGTTTAAACCGAGCGCGAGGACATGGGTGCGCAGCTGTGAATTATTCCACATCGAGCTCGTGCGTCGCGCAAATCCACCACCGGTACTTATCAGACACTTATTTATAAGCAAGCTTGAAAAAGATTTTTGTAGCACTTGTGTATCGTTTTTTTTGTCTGCACTTTATCGTGTTCGGGACCGAGGTGAATAATGGACCAGGACAAGTACCTGCCCGAGCTGCTGGCCGAGAAAGAGAGCTTGGATCCGTCGTTCGTGCACGCGATGCGCCTTTTGGCTGAAGGTAAGGGAATGAACTCATCCTCCTCTCACCGGGCATTACGCTATCAGGCATGCACTGCTTGGGATTAATCAAGCATTTTTTATCACGCATTTTTCATTGATTATATCATCATCATCATCATCATCATCATCAATCATCATCATCATATAAGCTATGCGTTTTTGAATCGTGCCCGAGTGCAGGTGCTTTCCCCACCATTAGAAGTCAGAGAGCTGGTCTTCAGGTGTGGAAGCCCTGGATCTCTAAAGTACATGCACACAAGCTTAGATTTAGTCTTTAGTCTTGACCTTCCATGTGAGACTGGTTGAGCCTGGCATTAAACAGAGGCCAGTGTGTCCTCACACAGAGTGTCACCCTGACTGATCTGATGCGTTTTAGATCCCAATCCAAGTTCTTATCAGATGCCCCATTTCATCTCTCAGCAGATAAAGCCAGATGACACAGGAACCAAATTTAGAAGCAATAGAATTTTCAGTTTGAAGTTTCCTTCGCACGACTCAGCCGTGTTTAGCGTACACACCTGACATCCCCAGGTAGAATTAACTCTTATAGGTTTCGCGCAGACTTATAGAAAGCTGTGTGGGTGTGAATAAAAGGCTGAGGATTTTCTTTTTTTTTTTTTTGTACCCTACAGTATTTTCCAGCATTACTCATTTTTTATCTCGGATTTGAATCATATACCAGGAGAGAACATATCTGATGTATTTGTCTGCTTTGTATTCTGTATATGTGTTCATTTAATCTGAACCATATCAAACATGTACTGTAAAACACACGCAGCATATTACTTTCTTACAGTTTGTGCAAGAAGCACTGATAAGACTGCTGCTTTGTTCAAATGCTCCTCTCACATTACTGATAAATTCAATGAACTCTCAATTCAGCAACGTTATCCAATTAAAACTTGAGATCCCTGTCTTAGGTAATTAGTGATGATAAATGATATTTTTGTTTTTCATCAGCACGAAGATTCATTCATATCGCAGATTACTTCTGGCTATGAAAGGCTTCTATTGCATTGTTGAAAAATAAAACGAACTCCTTGAAAGAGATAATAATAAGATTTTTGTGTACTTACAGGCTAGTGAAGGTAATTCGTGATCACTAGAATGGTTTAAATGAGATTACGCTAGGATTTAAACAACACATCACAACATCATTACAGCAGTTCAGAATAATTACCAAACAGTACAGTTTTTTTTTTTACACATTAGGAAAGAGATCATCATGCTGCCTTCTCTGTTTTTATACTACCTATTTGTTTTTCTTTATTGTTTGGAATAATTTCACAGTTATACAACATTATTTCTAAATTATTTCATAAATTTCTAAAGTATTTTTTATATGCTAATAAATTCTGGTTAATACCATGCTGCATTGCAGTTTCTTTTTACATGGGTGTTACAGCCATGAAGTTGATTAAAACACCTTTGAAAATGTTTTCCTCTTATTGCTACAACTGCAATATGCCAAAGATTAAAGTTTTATCCATTTCTAGAAAAAATTACAAAAAATGCCTCAAACAAGTTTGTTCTTGAATGGTATAGCAGTTGAACCCCTCAACAGCATCAATATATATCTATCTATCTATATTGATGCTGTTGAGGGGTTCAACTGCTATACAATTCAAGTACTATAACATTTTAATAAAAGTGCTTTAATCAAATATAAATGTATTGTCAGGGTGGCTGTTATACAAAACTCCTTCCGAGTGATGAAAACGTTGCATTCAGCAGATCTGTGGGCAAAGCTCATATCACATGCAGTATTAATGTCAGCATTATTAAAGGTATTTACTAGTGCTGTCAATCGATTAAAATATTTGAACTCAATTAACCCCATGATTGTCATGAGTTAACTTATAAATGATCGCAATTTAATTGCACATTTTTATCTGTTCAAAATGTCCTTAAATAAATCATTTTCAAGTTTTAATACTCTAATCAACATGGGCACGGAAAAATGTGGATGCTTTATGCAAATCTCTGTTTATTTTTAGTGAAACCTAACTCAACATAGAGCATGAAGCCTAAATATACTTATAATTGTTTGAAAGTAATTATGGTGTTTGAAATTATGTAAATCATCAGGACACCAAATGGAACTTCGCTTTGTTCCCGCATGGACAGTTTTAATTGGCGGATTTGTGCATCATGGCGGATTTTGGTGCTTGATTTGAGACTTGGCGCATCAGTAAAACCAAAGTTTAGTATGTTTAGAGTTTTTTAAATATCTGAATAAAGAAAGGATGTCATGAATAAATGTGTGTTGCGTTGAAGGTTTATTAGCCTCTTTTATATTTATTTATTTATTTATTTATTTATTTATTTATTTTTTAATAAAAAATGGTCAAACAGAAATGTGCACTGCATTAATCGTGCTTTAATAAAATGAGTGCCATTTAAATGAATTTTGACACCCCTTGTATTTACTAATCACTATATAGAGCTATTCATTGTCAGTACTGCTATTCTGATCATTTGATAAAGTTATGGTTGAAAAACATGGGATTTCAGTTTTAGACCCCAGATTCTTATGAATTCTGTTGAACTTGGTTCAGATTGCGATTCTAAGTAAGCATTTCTCACCCAGAGGAAGGTACAGCATCCCTGTCATGAAACACATGACAGCTGGGGGGTTTTGCTTCTCTTCAGCAGACGGGATGATAAATGTGTTTGCTAGCACGGTGCAGCTCAAGTTAAGAGATGTTAATGTGCTGAAAGACACGCAGCATTGGCCTTGTTTCGCACAGTCACTTGATCTCTGTGACACTGAATATTGAAGATCCTTGATTCTTTTTTTTTTTTTCATTCTCAGGGTTTTTTTAATCAATGGTTAATTTAGATGCTCTATTTTCTTTTGTAAATAAACATGCTATACTTTATGCAATTGCAGGATAACCGAGAAATGATTTATGAAATGTCTGATTTATATCTCCGTGTTCAAACTTTTCTCATACCATTGCTTAATTTTTTATAACTGTAGCTCTGACAGCATTTCTGGCATCAAGGCAGATCACAAGTTCAGTTTAATGCATTCGCTCTATGTGTTATCATTTCTATAGTATCAGCTACAGTACACACACACACACACACACACACACACACACACACACACACACACACACACACACACACACACATATTTCGTAACAGTGTCATTAGTGTATGATGGACATTGATAATAAATTAAACTGGTAGTAAATGACTTAAACTACTAAGTTTATGTAAGAAAACACTTACTTAACAAATAAAGATGCATATTTGTTGATATGATAAGGTTTTCTGTAAAAAGATTTTATTTTTATTTAGGTATCAGCTTGTTACAGTGAAAGGACCCCCCAAAAAAAAAAAAAACCCATTGCAATCCCCCAAACAAAACAAATAAAGAAATAAAATAAATTATCTAAGTAAAAAAATAGATATAATGTAAAATTAATTTTTAAAAAGCACTATTGCAAACAAAGGTTAGAAAAATATTTTATTTATTACAAAATAGTAACAACTTTATACCCTCTCTCGTTCTCTCTGTCTCTCTCTCTCTTTCTCTTTATACACTATATATATATATATATATATATATATATATATATATATATATATATATATATATATATATATACTATAAATAATAAATGTTGTATCTCAGAAATGCATGTTAAATGTAAAAATTATTCAGAACTGCCTTTTACTTTTTCTCTTTACATGACAAGCTGTCCATTTCATCTAATTATTAACATAAAAACAGAAAAAAACGAAGCTAATGATAAACGGTTCTTTCTTGCTGCTAGAGATAATCAAAACCAACTTGTTTTAAGGATGTTCTTTAATATTAAATGTAACTATGAATGTATGAAAAAAACAACTACAAAAACAAGCAAACGTGGTCAAAGTGTGGTGGTTAGGAGATATTAAACAAAAGCTGTTGCTCACCACACACCACCCAGTCACTGAATTGTTTTATTCCATACTTCATTTGCAAGTCATTATATTTTACGATTAATTGAGCATCTTTTTCAGTAAAGAGTCAGCAATTAATTTGCATTCTATTAACTGTAATTGGTGGCAAATATGGTAATCAGTGTCCTTCAATGCATACAGTATGCATATTTCTATTGCTTAGTTTCAATTATAACAAACAAAATATTAAGAACGTCAGTGCATTAGCGTGTAAAAGTCAGCCGAGGATGTTTTCTCATGGTGTTGTTTATTAACATGCTAAAGTGGACAGCTGTGTTTCCAGGTTTGCTGTGGGTTAATCCTCATTTAAATTCCTAAATAAAAGACCAGTGTTCTTATTTCTAATAAAAAGAATCTTTCCAAATATTTGGAAAGTCATATAAATGTATTGCCCATACTAGACATCTAAGTCTGTTTCATTTTAACTGTATAGTAGAACTGAAACGCAGGCAGGACTTTGCATGCTGCTTTCATTCTCATCCAATTTGATTCTCTAAGGTACATTTGTGTGAGAAAAATCTATCAGCTATGTTGTCCCCCCCTAAAAAGCAACTTGTCTATAAAGTACTGCATTAAGAGTGAGATTCCATCTGTAGAAGAGTGTGAAGATGGATCTCCACAACTGTTCATTTTCAGCACCGAGATGAAAGGAAACAGAAGGAAGATGAGGTGTCACCTTGAGGACAAGTCTGGACTAGTATTCATGCACAATATTACTATCGCGAACATGTCAGCACTAGTGGGGATGCGCAATTGTGTATTTATACTGGTTATTGGTTTCTTGCATTTGTAGTTGGGTGGAAAAGTATACACCTTTTTGAAAATGTATTTTAAAACAGCATTAATATGAAAAAATATTATTATTACAATATTGTTATTAATATAAAAAGATATTCACCGACAGGTGAAGTTTAAAGGATTATCTTGTTAACAGTTGCACCTGTCAAGGGATGGATGTATATTAGGCAGCAAGTGAGAAGTCATAGATTATGTTTTGGATACAGGAAAATGGGCAAAGGTAAGTTTTTGAGCACAGGTCTTGTGGGGTGTACAGGGTGTCATGATATGCAGTGTTTATTACCTACCAAAGGAACTCCAGTGAAGGACAATTGGTGAACTGGCTGCAGGGTCATGAACACCCAACATCTGTATGTTATTTTTAGAGTGCTGAGATGCTTTTCTGCTTGTATTTGTAAAGTGATTATATGAGTTAATTTATCCTTCTGGGCAACTTGAGCTGAACTGATCATTTTTCTGTGACCTCTTTTACCAACAAAGCATTTCCACAAACAGAACTGTCACTCACTCAGTGTTTTTTCTATAATTCTATATCAATTCTAGAACTGGTTAGTGTTAAAATCTTATATATATGCAGTTTCTAAAATATTCAAAACCCATATTGTACCAATATCCATAGCAAAATCATAATGTAGTCACACTTTTGCCCTAATCTGATAAAGAATGGTGAATGTGTATTCGCAAGGTTTCATGCATTTTGCTAATGAATTTTATTAATGAAAGTTCAGTATTGTACATAAAATTATCAATAAAGCAGAACATTTTGGACAAACGTCCTTGTGTAGAGTGTTCCTAAGGCTGTAGTAAAGTCAATGGATTTTGGAATGTTTAATAGCTGTAAGCACATTTATTCTTTTAGTTTCTACATGTCCCAGAGTGTAGATGATCTACTTGTGTTTTACATGTTCTCACTTCATTGCTCTTGTAACAGCAACAGGCTGTGCACATGGGGATGTCATTAATTTTATGTCTATTGCTGTTGAAATGTTTTGCCACTGGAAAGGAGATCATTGTGACGATACCCAGTTTGCTCGAGAAAACGATTGGCCAGTCTTCTCATAGTTTCTCCAGTATACAGTTGATTACATTTGGTAGAAGAAAAATATAAACAACTCCTACTGTGATGCACAAGGAATTATTGGTAATAAAAAAATTATCCTTTAGGGCATTCGTGGTGTGTGTTAATGAATTTGCATGTGGAACAACTTGAACGCTTGCATGCAAATGTGCCACAGATTCTATTAGACTGATCTTTCAATTAACTCCTAACAAACAGGGCTTTGATGCTTTTGTCCCATCTGCACAAAATGATTGTGGCTTCCTTAAAGAGGGATGCTGTCTTAAGGTCGGTTTTAAAGTGTATGTCCTTTATTGGCTTATTAATTGGATTATTTACATTTTTATTTCTATAGAGTTAATTCTCTTTTTTTTCCTATTCAGAAGCCATGGGGGAGAAAACTTTCTCTCTCAGCCTTCTTAACTGTATAGATGAGTGTTTTGTACAGCAATTAAAACTTGTAAATCATGGTAATTATTTTACTGGAAACAGCACGTTGGCAATGGAAGTAATTAAATTGTATTTCTTCATTTATTTCTTACTGTGTCTTGTACTACTTTTTACACATTTCATAACATTTATACATTTTTAACAACATTAATATCTGTATAAGATGTTGCAATTATCATGACTTTAAACAAACTTAGGATTGGCACATAATATTGCTTTTTTCTTCATCCCTTAATGGAACTGATTCTCTCATTCTCTCAAATGTGCGAGTTTATGAATAAATTCTTGTCAGGTGAAACTGCTAGAGTTTCTCTGAAACCGCTAAAGTGACAATCTGGACAGATTCGTATTGATTAATACAGACACCATTTGGCCATGGTTGAAAGTGTTTCTGAAATGGAGTGTTCTTTAGTTGTATTGTCGAAAGAGGCCCTCGAGAAAACAGCTGTTCAGCACTGAGCTAACATTTTCAGGCAGCACCTTATTGGGTTTTTTGAATGTCATCTTGAGACACTGGCTCTTGGCCAGCTGACGCTTATTTTATCCGACCATATTCACTCAGCCGTGTTTTATTTAATACCTCAAAATTCCCCATGTGATTGGCAGCTCTGTTAGCAGGGCAGTACTATGAACCAGCACCTTGACCCATACAGAAGTGACTCCAGCCCATTGTCACAGCACTTTGGCTCACCTAAATCTGTCTTTTCTCTTTCAGCTCAGGAGCTGAATGCTTTTGTTTATTTATAGACAGAAAGTTAGCACAGTAAGTCAGCACATTTGAGAAAAAGAGAAGAGAGCAATACCTACCTGGCAGTTAGAAAGTTCAAACAGGACAAAGCAATAGTTAATGACATAACAAACAGCAGTAATGACTTATTGCCCCACCCTTGTGCTTACAGTGTTGTAAATTAAATGACTAGCAGATAAGCAGCTTCACATGTTCCCTTGATTGATTTTCTATGTAAAGTAGGTAATGATTAAGGCTAAGGTTCAATTTATCAGGACCTAATTATACCTGTATAAAGCCACCGGCTTTACTCATTTAAAACACTTCAAATACCTCAAGGGATTTTGTATTGAGTGATCTGAAGATAAAGAAGATCTGTTAATTAGTCCCATGTTTATTTATCTTATGTTTTTAAACCTTAATTCTGTGATACTTGACAATGCGATGCACTTCCATGAAATAACATACCATCCATATTCCTGTCTCCCTTGGCAGTGTCTTGGTCATGATAAATTGGTTACTAAAACAAAGGTTCCACTATTGCCACCATAGAGTCTGGTCAACTGGTGCCTTTATAACAACAGCATAAGTGAAACATTCTTAGTTTGTTCTTTTACCGACCTCACAATCTAGTTTTATATTTCGGCTTTTAATTCACTGTTTTACAGCCACCTTGATAAAAGGTGCGTCTCAGTCAGCCATTTATTTCAGTGGTTAGGGTGGTGTTCAGGGAGTCGGCCATTTTAATGGGCTGTCTCAAGTGCTAAGTCCTTTAAGTGCACAGAAACAGTTGCTCTCTAAAATATTTTCTAAAAAGTGTCTAAAAAACCCCAATGGTTAATGATCTTTTTTTTTTCTTCCAAAAATCCTCTAGCCTTCTTATGGTCCTGCTTGAAACACTATGTGATTACGCTAGCACATTTATATGACATATGAAACTTCTTTTTTAATTAATATTCTTCTTGTCTGATGTTGATAAATGCCAGTAATGATGATTTACAACCTGAGTGTATATTGCAGTCATGTGCCAATGTGTAGTAAGCCTTCCAGTGCTCATTAAACTAGTTCATGTTATAAGGCCCTACAGTAGGGAGCTGATTGAGACAAAACAAAAGTCAGGACAAAGCAATAGCAACTGTTTCCCCATTCAGCAAAAGAAAATGTTGTTCCCTTTTTAGTGAATTGCCATCTCTGCTTGTTCTGCTGGATTGCTTTTTTGGTGTCTCCTTCTACTGATTACAAATGGCTAAGAGACCTGAATGTATTTTATTTCAAACACTGGTTATATATTAAACACAAAATTATGTGCATGCTTGTTACAGCATGGTCCAGGATCTGTTCTGTCAATGTCAACTAATCTCTGAGTTTAGCATGCTGCAATTCAATCCCTCATTTTCAGTAAATCCGCATGAAGAAAAGCAATACAATGCACCTCTTTTTCATAATTTATAAAATGTTGCAATATACTGCATTTTGCCCAAATGTATGATTTGGTTCAAAAAATAGTCAATTGTCCATACTAGACACCCATGTCCTTTTAATTTTATCTGCATAGTGGAGCAAAACAGTGTTTTGCATGCAGCTTGCATTCATATTGGATTTGATTCTCTGAGGTACATTTAACATGAAGAAAAAAAAGTGAAGCTTTGTTGTGTTGTTGAGGAGCAGCTTGTCTGAAGCAATTAGATACTGCTTCATTATGAGATCAGGTTGTCTGTCAAGTCATTTGAGGATGCAATTTTTATTGATTTATTGAAAATTATTGATCAGTTATTGAATGATACACTGTAATAACTGTGGACAATAATTGCCGTCTTTCATTGCGTCTTACAAAGAAAATCATTAATGGCAATTTCACTGATCTCACCCTGTGTATAGTTGCACTGTATGTAATATATACAAATTACATAAAGGATTAACAATAAAAAAAAACAAACACTAAATTGCCTTTTTTTTATTTTATTTATTGTCTTATTATGAATTATTTGGAATATTTGATGCACCACCATGCATTAAGACATGTTAATGTTAAAAAGTTTAGTGTCAGATCTATATTAAGTTCATCTTTCAAATATCTAAAGGTGTCACTGTGATGAACAGCGGGCATAATAAGTCTGCAAAAGTTTCCTGTGAAAATTGCAGGTTTTTTGTCAGATTTATTTATATCTTTAATGTAAAGTAGAAATCAACACATCTAAGTAAAAAAACAAATATACATTTTGTATGCAGGAATAAACTTACAATAATGTGTTTGCATAAATGTCCACACCACTTAACTAATACTTTGTTAAACAATCTTTGCTTATACTATGTTCCATGTTTGACTTGAAACACTTCTCATTCAAGCAGCTTCTTCAGTCATTTCTTAAGTCAGCTTCTTTAGACTGAGTGAAATGTTTCGATCTAATCAGATAGAGGTCCATGACATGACACAACTTCCAGATAACCACACCTGGATGACTTGTTTGTTGTTTGGAAAATATCACAATCTCATTGATAACATTTCGAAATTTTATTCAGTACATGCTTTGTAGGCTCGCTGTGAACCTGCTGGATAGCAGATGAAACCAGGAAGGTGGAAAATACTTATGCTTCAACAATAATTTTAACGTGATTGGTTAATTCTGAGCATAGTCAAATGCATCATTAGATAAAGGGTGCATAAACATCCAGGTTATTAAGCAAGCTAAATAGTTTTTCCACTGTTTGTTGTTGTTGGTTGTAACACATTAACCCTGGAAAATTATCTGATATTGATCATGGTTTCAAATATTTATAATATTTATAAAAACCTGCAATATTATAACAAGGGTGTATAGACTTTTTAAATCCATTGTTGATGCAGACCAAGACAACTCTTTATGCTTGAGGCAGGCTGCAGGATTTCTGTTTTTCCCCACTGTCTGCAAAAATAATTTGTTATTTTTTAAATAGCTTCAAGTGAGATTATCTGCAGGTCACCATATATGCTTCTGCATTAGTTCCACTAGCTATTACCCTCTGGTGTGATTTTGCATGCAATGCCGACGCCTCATGCGAATCTTACTTCAATTAACATTTTCTTTCCTGGTTTTCAAATCTAAATCTCAAGTATTGCACATGCGGGTTTTGTTGTAAATCCCAGCACACCTGCACCAGGTAATCATTTCATAATTATGTGATTTGGGACTGATGGAATTTGGCATAGTTTTATTCTGGCTAGATTAGCCAAGGACTGGAGGGCTTATATAAATTGCTCACCCCTATTTGTTAGCTAGCTGGCACCTTATAAAGGCACTATTATGGAACAGTAATATGCTTGAGGGTATAAAATGAGCGAGGGAGAGCTGTATGATTGAAATAGCATACATTTACCATGAGGGAGTAGCCTTTCTATATTAACTCGGGGAGAAAAGCCGATTACCTGGTGTGTGTTTTTTTTATTTATATATATATATATATATATTTTTTACCACAGTCAGAATGAGTTCTTCACATTGATTAAACTAAATCCTGAATACAAACAAAACTTCATCACTGTTTACTTTGTAAACCTGGTTTCAGGCTGTGATTTCAGCTATCTTTTCTCCCTCTATTTTTCTTTCGAATTTCATCACCCACCAACTTCTATCCACCAGTCAGCTCTCTGCTATCATATGAAAACTACCAACTGCAGAGGGTAAAAGCTTTCTCCAAGACAAGTGAACCACAACCACATTACCCACAGCTTTTTCTTCCCTTCCACTCATATTGCATCACAGTATAGAACACTATGAAGCAAGTGATTTCTGTCCTTTTCTACACATATTAGCTGATAAATAGCTATGATTGGCTAGTGTTTTTATGACTGACAGGAGAGAGTGAGCCCTCTCACCCATAAAGCACTGCCAGTTTAACTTCTTTAAATCCTGGACACAGAGAGATGTTGTACTACTGCAGTTAAGGCTTGTTTCGCTTTTATACTATATAGCAACACCCACTCAAATTAATAAATGTGATGTAGTATTAATATTTATACTGATGCTCAGATGTTAATAAAAGACACTTAGCAGTTTTTTGGGGCAGTGGTAGTCCAGTGGTTAAGGCTCTGGGTTACTGATCACAAGGTCAGCGGTTCGAACCCCAGCACAGCCAAGCTACCACTGTTGAGCCCTTGAGCAAGGCACTTAACCCTATCAGCTCCAGGGGCGCCGTACCATGGCTGACCCTGCGCTCTGACCCCAGCTTCCAGATGAGTTGGGATATGCGAAAAAACTAGAAATTTCCCCACTGTGGGACGAATAAAGGTTAAATTAAATTATTATTATAAGACTCTCAGTTACTCTTATTTACTTTATTGATTTATTTATTTGGAGTATGATTTTGTTTTTTGTGTAACAGTTGAAAACATTTCAAAATTCATGGAAAATCTTATGCATTACAATAGTTGTCAAATATGATTTGTGAACAGTATAGCAACACCATGTCATTCATTCATATAATCCATTCTGGTAGCTGTAACTTAATGGTGTTTTGGTGTGATCATATGTAGGGATTAGGTGATGACTTTTAAAGACTGGGGAACTTAAAAAACCATGGTTGTCAATCACCCTTTCATAGTTATTTTTCTCTGCAGTCCGTAACCATACTCTGTGTGTGATTTTGATATTTCTTTTACATTTCAATACATCAAGTGTAAGAAACATACATCGGAATCTAATGGTTTGTGAGTCTGTCAAACAGTGTTGCGATGATTTTAATTGAATAGTTTTAAATGTAAATTTGCATTACTGCAAATAGTATAAAAAAGCTTAGGGGGAAACACCTAATTATCAAAAAAAGGTTTCTAGTTGACTATGGAGCATCAATGGGCAAGTCAGCTGTAAGTGGGTGTAAAAATAATTCTGGAAATTAGAGCATGAAAAGATACACAAAAGCTACAGTATGAGACATACAGGCTTCACCAGCTGATGGTAATGAGACAAACACAAACTGACAAAAATTATTACATTTCAAGCTGCAATGGTGTACAGTAAGGTTTTTTTATTTTAATTTTTACTTTAAGTACATGGATTGTATCTTATTATTTTCATTTTGGGAAACTTTGACTTCACTAGGTTTCAGAAAAAAAAACCTTTTTCCTTGCTACTTTGCAGTGAATACACAAATTATGTTAAAATGAGACCTTTGCTGAGACCCAAGGTTCTTGCAATAGTTTGTGTGCAGTAAGGGTCTCACTGTGTGTCTGGAACAATAGAAAACTCTCTCATTAAAAAGGTATGATGTGCAGTAGAATGGAGCACTGAACTGCATCAATTATTAAAGTTCTCATAGATATTTTCACTTTAATACATTCACACATTCAAAAGCAAGTATTTTGCACTTTTACTCAAATCAAAGTGTAAAATTAATATTTTTTTTCTATTCTACTGAAGTAAGATTTAAGCAGGATTTATGCACATTTACTAAAGCACAGGGATGGTGTACTTTGTGAAAAACTTTGATGAAACATCATGTGATATCCTGAAGGGCCATAATCAAAGTAAAAATGTATATTCTAAAATATATCTGTATTAATACAATGTCAAAATAAATTTGACAAAACTTATATATTAGTAATTTGACACTAATAAAAGATTATATTTAATTTTAGGTTTCTAATATTTTTTCTCATGCCTAATGGAACTTGGATCCTGGCTGTATGTTTCAATGCCAGGATCAATCCTTCTAGAAAGATGTTTTGTTTGTAGTATCCCAAGTTCACAAATTTTTCTGAGTTTACTCATTTTCTTATATTTCAATTATTAAAAAAAAGTAAAACGTATCTTATCCTAAAGTTTCCCGCTGTCAGTGAATTGTGGTGTCTCTTAGGATGGTCTCACCGCAGGGTTGAAATGCTGGCACAGATATCAATATGTTCGGTTAAACGAATCAGTTCCACAAGAACGCATTTACGATGAGGTGAGCAGGAGCTCATGTGGCATCTTCCACTTTGTTTAAATCACTAAAGTAATTCCTCTTTATCACTGAGCCCTAAAAAGACTTGATGCATGACCAGAGAAATTGTATTAGTTGAGGAAAATGTAGAACTTCTTAGTGAATTAATTGAACAAATTCAGTACGGAAGTATGCCTTTTAGCACTGCTGTACTATCCCCTGGTGGTAAAAAATATTAAATCTGAGGTTTAGTCTTTGGCTTTCTGATTCTTTTTGATGAAAAAAGGCTTCTGACAGAGACAAGCATCTGCCTAAAGCTTTTTCTTTTTTCTTTTAAGGACTTATCGATTTTTATGTATTCTAAAAGCCAGGCTTTTTCTGTAGTACTCTTGGAGTTGCTCTGCTGAGCTGGGCCAAATTACCTGATTTTATTTGTGAGTACACTCCTAACCGTATCATATTTTTGTGTTTTGCCACGTTTAATTCAATTCATTTTTATTTGTATTAATATAGCACTTTTAACAATGGACATTGTCTCAAAGCAGCTTGACAGAGATAAAGTGGTTATAAAGTTTTATAAAATAATATATAAGTTCAGTGCCTATAAGTTTGTTCTTCATAATTTTTAGTTCATCCCTAATAAGCAAGCAAGTGGTGACAGTGGCAAGAAAAAAAAGAAAAAAAAAAAAAAGAAACCTTGAGATGAACCAGATTTAAAAGTAGAACACATCCTCATCTGGGTGACACCTAATATCCATTAATTACCATGCAGTATCCATGTTTTAAACAAGAGCTAATAAACGATTAAGAGAATATGTGCCATCAGAGTATTATTGCCCTTACAACAGTAATGCCATTTATTTTTCAATGAATATATAGGATTCGAAAAGATTAATCAATGACTAGATTGAGTGCCATTATGCTTAATTCTGCTTGTACTACAGCAATGAAAAAAATGTATTAAGTTTTTATTTATTTTATTAAGTTTATTAAAGTTTGATCATCATTTATAGCTACATTAAATATTGTGGAACATCCATGTTCATGAAATGTTCGTGAAATCACTGAGATTATAATGACTATAATTTTCTCACCATCTTTTCTCACATATCATGTTTACTGATAAATAAGAAAAAATCAAAACAGCTTTACATTTGTTAGAAAGTGCTTACTCTAGGAGGCATCCAAAAATGCTACATAAACATCTCCGTACAGAAAGTTTTTGCGGATTAGCCTTGCAGCCAATTCAACATAAAACGAATCAGCTCATTTCCGAGTAATCCGAACACAGTCTTTGGCAGCGCTGTGTTATAATGTGTTTTATTGTCGTAATTTATTGTTCAATACACACACTGACGCTTTAATTTGCATCTTTGGCTACACAGACATCGGTTTTGTGCGTCGCATAATGAAAACTGAAATTATACCACCTCCATCTCCAGCTCCATCTCTCCACCAAGTGACAAAACATTTATAGAACGAGAGCTGAAATTTACTATGATTATAGGACTGACTCTTGCTGAAAAGCCCTCAATTGTAAAACTCATCAAGCATTTTTTTTTCTCCATTCGAAAACAATCATGCGCAGGTTGATAGGTTAACGACAGTTATCATGACATTTTCAGGATTGTTGTGCTGCTGAACAAATTGATAGTTTCCCTAATACTCGCCTCAGTAAAACACAAGGGAACTACTCCATCTTGTTCTCTGTGTTTTGTTTTTCTGAGGTCATCCTGTTTGAACTTAAAATTTTGCTCATATTTGCAGGAGCATTTTCTAATCAGGTTTAGTAAATGCTTAAAGTCCGTAGTTAGTGAAATGCTTATAGCTTTATTTGACTTTTTAATTATATTATGGATTTGGATTTGGATATGCCAAAAGTATTGGCATCACTTATTAAAATGAGCATGACACTCCATGCAAATCCTGTGCACTGTACATTTCCATTGCTCTAAAAGTTGCATGTATATTTTTGTTTATCAAATTTTGTTTTGGTTTAAAAGATTTAAGCAGCAGAGGCATGTGAATTTAGATATGAGCAGCTTTATTTTTATTTTGAAATGGTCTAAGATAGTTATCTAGTTTTTTTAAGCAAGAGTATCAGAGTTGAAATACACAATCAAAGGCTTACTTTAGTGCAGAATGTATACACACACACACACACACACACACACACACACACACACACACACACATAGAGGTAATTAATGCATTGTGCTTAATGTGCAATGTATAATGTGCGTGCAAAATCATGCCAACACCTACCTCATAACCTGTAACCTTAGTGACCAAAAGGGATTTTTTAAATACTTTTTTAAATATAAAAAAAAACTGCTAAAAATTCCTATCTTTTTTACTAGATTTATTAAATATTAAATGCTAAATTATTGAAACTAATAATTGATACACTATACCCAATTGTGACTATTACTTACCTCAGGAACCATTTTATATATATTTTTTGTATTAATATATATATTTTTTTAAGTCTACTAGGGATCAGTCAAATGTTCTCATAAGTTTAAAAAGCTCAGGCACACAGACACGCAATTATATTTCTGTACGAATGTATTAATTCTGTAAATAATGCTTTGCCAACACTGTAACCTTAATCATTTAGTTTTCTGAGAATGGTTCTCTAGAAAGCTTTTCAGAAAATCCTTCACTGTGATGACCCAAAAACTCCCACAAAATCATTCTTTCTTCTCCTAAACACTCACTATTATATTAAGGGTTGTAAATGGATAAATTGCTAATACAATGATATAGTAAGTAGCATTACAGTTTCCCTTCACTTGAACTAGAAGACCCAAAGCCGTTCCAGCATGAAAATATCCCTGTGCAAAAAATAAATACACAAAACTAAATGAGGAGTGGGATGTTCAAAAAGCACATACAGATTTTATAGTCATTTGTCACCACCAACTTTGTTCTTTTAGCAGACCTTTAATGACCATCCATATTTCTTTTTTTGGTTTGGGGTTGTTTTCATGCTGTTATCCTGCTTTCCAGAAGGAATTGAATAATAAATTAAACCTATCTGTACCTTTCAGCATTCATAATCCCATCAATTTGGACACTATCATCAACACCACTGGCAGAAATGTAGCCCCAAACTAGAAGAGACCCTCCACCATGTTTCACTGAAGGCCGAAAGCAATCGTTCTTCAATGTTATTCTCACATATTGTATACAATTTGACCAATAAATTTCAAACTTGTGTTCATCACTCCATAATATTTCCAATATCATCATTCCAAAATTTTGTGAGCTTTAGCAGATTCTAGCTTTTTGACCCTGTTCCCCTCCTGAAAAAAGGTGGTTTTGTGGCTGCAACCCTTCCACAGTGACCCTTTCTGATCAAGCTTTTTTCGAAGGGTGTAAAAAGGTTAACTTGGCATCACTATGAAGCTGCCAGATGCTGAGCTTGGTCAAAAAAAAATAGTAGGTTTTTTGGCCTTTTAGTTTAGTCCCTGATCTCTCCTGATTCTTCAAAACAGCTTGAATACAATAACATGAGTATCCACTTTAATGCTGATATCCATTTGAAAATGGCCTTTCCGATGCCAAAGTAATTTTATGTCTGGCATATTCTGTGATCTTTGGTATTTTTAACGTAATCGTGTGAGTGGTCTTATTAGCAGTTAACTCACGTGTGTATGTAATGCTCAATCATGTCTTGCATAAATCAGGTGTAATAGACCTTTTTCACAGCAGTCATTTTAAAATAAAATAGTAGGACTAATACAAGTGATACCAATAATATTAATTAGGATTCCATTTCATTAAGTTTTACAACAGCCAGGTTCCTGCTGTTGCTAAAGTGTAAGGTTACACCAAATGCATGCCACTTTATCCTATACTAGCTAAAAAATAGGGTTTTTTTAATACTGCATACACATTTTCTGTACTATCTGGTTGTATTCTACTAAAGAGACTGATAAATAATTATGTATAGTCATTATACAACTGCTGAAACAACAAATCTAATGGTGGCCTATATAGACACACACACACATGCACATATGCAGGCACACACAGAGCATGGTACTGGTGTACTGGGAATATAATGCTGCAGGCAAAGGTTCAATTAAGAAAGCTTATTACGATAGTGAGAGCTATTACTCCTTAGGAGACGAAAGATCTCTAATGAAAAGTAGAGAATGCAATCCGAGGCCATTTTTGATGTATATAAAAAAACCACACATTACCACTATCACTAAAGTCTAGTTACACGTGAGCACCAGCATATTTTCCTAACCACAAGCAGAAATTCAGATCTCTTGACTTAATTAGCATCACTCTGTGCTGTAACTTCGTTACGGCTTGCCGAAAGCTATAGGAACCCACTGAGCTGACATCTGTCCACCAACAGCCTGAAAGCTCCACTGCTTTTCCTCTACGTCTACTGAGCAGACTGGAGGCGGTATACTGGCTGCGGCAGCAGAGATTTATTCTAATTGCAGCCAGAAAGATGAGACGTCCTTTTTTTTTATTTTGGAGGTCAAACTGCAACGTTCAGTGAGTTTTTGTTTCTCCTAGGAATAATCAGTTCTGTGCAGCCAGGACTCATTAGTGTCGCCGGAAAAATCGAGCACCAGAGCACGAACACGAATGTTTCAGCACCAAAAATGAACATGTCCTTCAAAAAGCAGGTTATGAAGGGCTTAGTATGTTTAGGAAGAAAGCAGGTAATCAGCTCATATTCAGGATACCGTTGGCATAGTTGTTTGGTGCTGTGTGTGATTTAAGTCCAAAATAACACTGATCCCTTTGGGTCTAGTTAGGTTGATCAAACCAATGCATAGTGAGAAAAAAATTTGAAAAAAGTGGTAAACCGAGCATGATTTAATTGGCAAAAAAAAAACGCAGCTTAGGAAAATGAAACACCTTTAAAATGCTGTAAATTAGCTTTTTTTTTCTCTATCAAATACCTAAAACTAATATTAGCTCCTCTGTGCATGCTTCATGGGCTTTAAAAGTAAAATGACTCTTGGACATCTCAGAGTATGCTTTTCTCTGGAGTTTATTAGTATGCTGCATTTAAATTCAGTGCCCATAACCTGGAAAATACTATTTAGGCACTGCTATGTACTTTGTTCTAAATTTACATGATTGCTAAAATTGGTAGAGCATAATGCTACGCATCAAAATACATCCTCACACAGTCTCAACTGTTTAACATTGAAAAGAAAAAGAGGCTTGCTGTTTAAACTAGTGCCTGTTTTCCTTTTACAGCTTTTAAAAAACACTTAAGATCAGTTATTTGTTTGGTGGATGTGGGTTATGGTAATTCACTATTAATATTGCTGAAATAAACATGGACACAAGCAGTTTGATTCAAATATTTTGCATAAAACTAACGTACCTTTTAGTTATGTTGGAAAACATAATGCATATTACACAAATATAAGCCTAAAAGGTCCAGAACACGCTTCTACTTTGCACTATGATCATGTCGAATCATGTCCTGGCATCAGGGAGAAATTTAATGGAACTAGGGGCTTGTGGGAAACTCTAGTGTCCTCTTCAAGTGAGAATTACAAGCTGGAGCATTGTTCAAATAGATTTTTTTTTCCTAGTCAGACATAACCAGGTTCCCATTTGGTTACATCTGCACAATCTTTTTAAAGAGCAGAAAAACCGCAGGGAAAATAATGGCTGAACAGTACTGATAAGTGTATTATAATGCTATGAAGGTCTATAGACACTTTGGTGGTATTCAGAAGTTTGAAGTTTTCATGTCCATTGTGGCAACATTCAATTACATTTAGTAGTTGTAATAAATTAGACATTGCCTGCAGGAGATAAGGAGAGCGTAGCTTTGTTGGCCGACTATTCGACCAGGGTAATATTCTTTACTGCCCTTGACAACATGCTTTATGACCTGCCTAAGTGCCTGAGCTGAGAGTAGATAATGGAATTGTGTTTAGAGTATATCCGTTTCTCTCCTGTTTAACCCAGAGAGAAATGTCACAGAGCCCGTCCGTGTAATGAGAGACGAACACACCTGGCAGCTCTGAGTCGGCGAATGTCGCTTCTTGGTAATTATAGCATAAAGGTAAAAGGCAAAAAGGCATGAATTTGTTGGCATTGTGCCATTTTCTTTTTAAAATATTACAGTATTGACAGTTGAGTCAATGACTGAGTGACATCACAGGAAACTGAAGCTATTTCTGTACCTAATGTCCATTAGTATAAACAATTGGCATTCGTATCTATTTTAAATCTTTTTTAATCTATTGAATCTATTGTTGGGTTTGAATTTAAAGTAAGGAATAAAGCACAGTAGAAATTGCTGTTCAATTACAGCACTTCTTGAAATGCAGATTTATTCTCTTTTACCATGTTTAAAACAATAAATGTGTAAGATCGAGCCTGTTAATAGGAATATTAGCATTATACTCACAGCTGCTGTTCCAGACAATTAACCAACAACTTGTGACCAATCAGAGTGTAACAGGTGTGGTGTAACAGGTGTGTTGTCTTCTTTGTGATCCGGAGCTGCAACTACAGCTTGCCTTGCTGCATTGTTAGCTCAGAGTCCAATGAGTGTCTCTCATTTTCAACTCAGTTTATCGTCTTTTGTGCCTTTCATGGAGGGAGAAAGAAAGGAGGAGTGAGTGAAGTGTGTTCTAATCCGGACTACCACTTCACACCGCGTGACAGAATAAAAAAGACTCCTGTCACGTCTGGAAGAGCCATGCAGTCAACCTGAACGTAAATTGTCACCATGTGCAGGAATGAAGCGTGTCACCAGGTCCACTATGCTTTCATATAGTTGTTGGAATTTACTAGCATTGGAAACGCATGGATATAATGCTTTGTGATTAGAAAAGTCACACAGGGACATGTGATGTGTCCTAAGATAACATAACGATGTTGTATTGTATTAGACTATTTAACTAACAACAGGTCACCTAGACAAAAATGGATGGCATGGCTTTAAACTGTTCATAACTCCACATTGAAACTATTAGAATAATAGATGGTGTAATAACTATGATCATGGTTATGGATAATGGTAAACGTATATGCTCTTGCTTCAACTAAATCTAGTGTCTCTTCTGAAAGCATTATTATAAGGGGCAAAAAAAGGTTAAGTAAGAAGTTCATTTCAGTCACTGATGGTGTGTTACAGATGTGACAGTAAAGCGGCCTTGTATAGATTAACTGTAAAATATAAGGGTTTATAACTCTGTGTTCACCTGCCATGATTGTTGCTGATATACTCCAACAATCTACAGTCTGAGTTTAAAAGAACTAAGCCCCATTCCATTTTCTTCTAAGAGTTGTTGGTGCTGCTGTGCTTAATACCAAATCAAATCCAAAATAATCTGCTTGATAACTGCAAGTAATTTGATATGAAGGCCAACAATGAAATAGTACATAAATTTATTTTTTATCTCAGAAAGACGAGGTGGCTTAGCCCTGCTAGCCGATTTACTTCCTGTACTATATGCTTCTCCAAAGCGCACTTTGATTATATTAAATGATACAGCATGAGGTTGTTTGAGCAGTTCTGCTTATACCAGTATGATAAAATCTGTAATAAATGCAAAGTGCAAAGCGCCATGTAAACATATAAATAGTTGAGCTTGTTTTCTTTGCTGTTATTTGCTTTAGCTTGGTTAAGGTCATTCCCTGAATAACCCTGGGCTAATAAATGCGCTCTGCCTACAGAAACAGACGGCAGTAATAAAGGAACCCCGTAGAGACTGCGGTTTATAGTAACTACACATGTGGACAAAAAGCTGCCTTAGAGCTGCAGGCAGCCTGGATATTGGGCCGATAAAGTCTCACAGAGGTGAGCGCATCTTTTGTGAATGCTAGGGGGGGTTGGAAAGCAACTAGGTGGAGACCAGATCAGCGGGAAGTTCTTTCTGCATACACCCCCACTGCATGCACTAGTGAGAATGGATGAATATGATTTGGTGCAGGTATAAAAAGCTGAGTGTGTTGCTGCAGAGGTGAGAAATAATGAGCTCCTCCTGCTGAGCTCTTGTCTCACTGTCTCTCTCTCTCTCTCTCTCTCTCTCTCTCTCTCTCTCTCTCTCTCTCTCTCTCTTCACACGGCTCCTTCTTCCCAGGCTAAGGTCTCTGCTGTATTGTTCGACAAGAGTGGCGCAGGTTCATAATTCTTAATTCTGTCGAGCATTAATTTACCTGTGATGGCTGTGGGAATCCCTCGAGGAAGCCTTGTGACAGCTTCATTCGTGGCCTCCTTAATGCCGAGCGTCTGCTTTATCTCCGGCACAATCCTCAAATGCGCCATAAAATTCCTCAACCAAGACGTATTACAGTGTTGGGCAGCGAATTTTTTTCTCTTTTTTCTTTTTCATTTCGGGCCTCTCTTGCTAACAAGTGTTTAGTGGACCTAATGAGCCGAGTGACACGTACAACATGGTGTTAACATTCGGACACTGTTAACATCGGGTGATCCACACGCTTAATAAAGCACTCTGTGTCTCTCTGGTGTGCGATTCGGGCTACCGCTTACCAAGTGTACGTTGCAGTGAAAACGAGAAAAAGAGATATCCCTGAAAACAAGCATTTCAGCTGCATTGCTTTGTTGTGCACGTCTCAGTGTGCTGGGAGGCAAGTAAAGAGAAAAGCTCTTTGACCCATACTCTGAATCCATCTCAAAGCTCATTGTTTATTCTGTTGCAGAAATCGAAAAGTACGAAGGGGACGAGCTTAGGAAAGACGGCGAGGTGAAGAAATACCTGGATGTCATCAGCAACAAAAACATCAAGCTGTCTGAGAGAGTGCTTATTCCTGTGCAGCAGTACCCAAAGGTAACATTTACATCCTACAGTGCTCTGCTTTGGGACGCAACTACAGTACATGAGTAACGACTAATGATGCGACATCTAAATCAAAGGTAGCTGTGCGCCGAAGGAATCTACCCCCTTGAAAGGGTTTTCTGGGTATTCCTTCTTAATTGCAGGCTCTTAATTGCTGTATAATCACTATATCATGCCTGCCTTTATAAGCACTATATATTTCAAGAAACACACCTTAAAAGACGCTTCATCTTTTCCCGTTTCCCCATGTGTGAGTACTGTTATTACTAGAAAATTATGTTTTTCATTAAACCCTTTTTGCCAGCTTGTTC
Organism: Silurus meridionalis; assembly: GCF_014805685.1. Classification (NCBI taxonomy): domain Eukaryota; kingdom Metazoa; phylum Chordata; class Actinopteri; order Siluriformes; family Siluridae; genus Silurus; species Silurus meridionalis. The sequence continues at coordinate 10,903,239 of NC_060885.1, read as the reverse complement.
CCTCTACACTTGCTAGGCTATGGCAGCTTTTCTGCACCCTTGCGGCTGTACATTAAATTATTTGTGCCGGGAGCTAAAGAGGCAGGAAATCATTTTATCTACCAACACTATCAATTTTGTGTCCTGTTACTGTTTGTGCGTGAGTGGAGAAACTGGCAGAGACCCTTACCTCCTCGCTCCTCCACACCCCCCCATGTGGCTCGATGTCTCGCTCTATAATGTCTCAAGCTCTTTTAAACACATGCAACAGCTGAGCTCTTGAAAATCGTTATCAAACAGGACCCTTTGGGTGCTGGAGAGAGGATTCTGTTTTATAAACTCCTCAATGGAATAATATGCAAAGAATTCAGCTTTATTTGAATTATCTGCGATTGTAGTCGAGCATTAAGTATTATAGATGGCTGAGGAACATACAGCTGGTGTAAAATACATTCTTTCAGCAATACCACAGTCTACACTCCAGCTGAGCCCAGAGAATGCCATAATCTGTGGTTTTATGCTTTGAGAAGGCATCAAGGCGGGTTTTATGAACAATGTGTAAAGCAGAGATATGGGGTGCTTTTGAATCTCTGTGATGAGTGGTGTTATTGTATACCACGTGGATGGCAAAGTGATATAGATAACCGTACAGATCCAGAGACCTTACAAAAGGTTAAATTTATAGCTATTAATATTTATACATGAGCAGAAATGCAGTGTCATTTATATCAGCATTTGTGTTTAAGAGATAAGCTACTATCTGAGGCATAAGTAAAAAAAAATATACAAAGTAAGTAAAGAATATGTTACAGTCCAAGAAAAAAAAAAGCACACAAACAGATAGCCAGTGTCCTCTATCAAATCGAATCATCACATTATGACACTAAAGAACATGGTTATTCCCCTACTTTTATTACAAAAGGTTTGGATAAGCAACTAATGTGACTAAATGGTGATTGGTTAACTTTTAATGCTTTAACATTAAATATTATAAATAAGTTTGGCATTTTCCCACAAAACCATGGGTTTTTTTTGCAAAACAGACAAGAAAGTTACTGAAATAAAAGATCATGGAAAGTCACTTTCTAACAGTTTAATGAAATTCTTTCTAATATGCTGTGTGAGTTTAGTTTAATATAAATAAAACATACCTTAATTATGGAACACTCTAAAGGCTAAAGTTTGGTCTGGCCATTTTGTAAAATTTATATTGAATTAATACGTACAGTACATTATTATTAACTGTCCTAAAGGCATAGCACAAGAATGTCATTGGCACTAACAAATGAGGTGTGTTTATATGTGTGAGCATATGTGACTAAATAAATTACATAATGGCCTACAGAGTTATTAGATCACATTTGTCTTCACAAGCTCTCCATCTATTCGAGTAACTACATTCATAGTCAGCTCCCGGACTAGGTCTGTTTTAGTCTCCTAATATTTATAGTGCATGTCCAGATAAGAAGCCAGGAACACTTATCACATAAAGGGATCCGTGAGAATCCTCCGCCTGTTCAACATATGCTCACATTCTGGCCTACTTGCCTGCTGTGTCTAAAAAAATATACAATGCAGTAGTCCAGTCATGGAAATCATAACTTAAGAGAATCAGGATTATCCCCAAAAATCTATTTTGGAAATACAGATATGCTTTTCAGATATGATAGCCCCAGTGCTTTTAGGAAGTATTCAAATCCCTTTATACTTTCCTGGTCGTGTCTTAAGCTAAAATGCTTTAAATCTACAATCTATCATCTGTAATACCCAAATCAATAGCCGGATTTGTAAGATTTCTGAAAATAGAAAAATATGTCTCATTGACGTAATATAAGTATTCAAACTCTTTGCTAGGACACTTGATATTTAGCTCAGGTGCATCATATTTGTCTGCATCATCTTTTGATGATGTGTCTACTAATTAGCTACATTTCATCAAGCAAGTAGCAGTGAGTATACTCATTAATTTAAACAGTTATATGTTATTTTTCCTCCAGACCTTATTAGGAATGAAACCTGCATTTTTCCTTAAAGTGGCAGAACTACAGTACACAGACTATACAGTATAATTAAAAGTTAATATGACCTCATCATTCAGTATCATTTGAAAGTGATGATATTCCATTAAT